>NC_039262.1:26778598-27078598 GCF_003368295.1 Carassius auratus
CTGCTCCTGCTGAATTTCTGACCATTACTGCCTGCTCCTGCAAACATTTTAATATTGCATATAATTTTCTCACATCAGGGAGCCTCTATCAATATGCGGAGTATTTAAATCTCTTTGTATGCAGCTCGTGTTGGATGCAGGGTTGCCAAATCTGCATGACTTGCACAGAATTGGGCTGATTTGTAACTGATTTTCTCTGGTAGGTTAAAGTTCCTGCCGCCACCATCCTCTTTTTTGAAAACTAAAATATGGTCACCCTAAATTACAGTATACTGCTGAGAAAACTACAAGGCAGATACACAGACCAAAACAAAAACACATTCACATTTCCTCTTCCTACTGGCATCATTTCACCCGATATTGAGTTCGGCGCTCTCATCTCTTCACCTGTCAGGAGCGCATGCACACACACACACACACACACACACACATTTGCATTGGCTCTGCTGATCATTACCACAGCTCTAAGTAAACAATGAGAGCAGGGAAAAGTCTTATTGATGGCAATGTGATGCGTGGGGTGCAGGTTTTATTTATTTATTTTTATTCCAGGGGCTCTGTCAGTGGGTGAAGAGCGATATGTCCTTCATCATTTGGAGAGACGCGTGCCGAAATGTTTTTCCTCCAGAATAGACGTCCTCCATTTCAGTCCCTCCGCGTGCCAAGACTCCAGCGTAACGGCGGCCCATTAGGGGCAATATATTCCCTCTCTGCGAGCAGACGATCTATCAGCCCAGGACTGGAGGACTGGAGGGCAGTTCATCTCTCTCCAGCAGTAATGTCTCAGTTTTGATTGTAATCTGTCAGCTCTGGCTCTCTGAGCTTTCGGAGATCACCCTGAAGAATTCAACGACATCATGACTTCACAATGGACCCTGCATCTCTCTCATCAGGACCGGAGGATATGATAGGGATCAGGCTTACAGCTTCCACAGAAGAAGTCTCTCAGTGACTGCTTCTAAACTTTCTTCTGGAGGATTTTAACTTGAGAAGTACTCATCATATCAAGAGTTGTTTTCAGACATTGTTTAATTCTCATGTTGAATTACATATACTTAAATATCTCCATTGGAATTTCTCATAAACTGTTTTAAACGTAAGCCTAACAAAAATTTAAGTTTTATGGTGACCCCCAAAACTGTATGGTATTTGCATTTACTCTCAAATAAAACATGTATACTATTTTAGGTTTAGTAAACTAAATTGTATGTAAACTTAAGCTGTTTTCCAGGCATATGATGTATAGTAAGTATACTGATAATACTGTGCTAGCATTATACTTAGTGTAGAATTTGAGTGCAAAAACAAAACAAACAAACAAACAAAAAACAGAAAATGTTTTCTTTTGCATGGCAAAAATAAATGAGTGTTTAGTTATACTGTTAATTTACTAACTATTCTTCTAGCACACTAGCTTATGTAAGTACATTTTGAAGTATACTCTCAGTAAAATACTAGTTTGATGTTTTATACTGCAAATATACATAAGTTACTAGAACATTTACATCAGTAGTTACAGTTGAATGTTTATGTATGATTTTTGACATTCAGTATACTACTAAGTTTGGGTACTATTTTTAAAATAGAAATATATCTTTAACCTTACTATGAGTAGAAATGAAATCAGTGATTTATATATTACAGGAAGAGACTTACTCCTTTTGCAATTTGACTTAATGTTTTGTGCAAAGATCTCAAATGATATATTCTGGTAATGGCTTATAATAGAAGGCAGTGTGAATCAAGTCTGTTACAATACTCTCACACCTTAGAGGAATTGGCAATGAAATCAGCCAAATCTGTCTGTGTTTCTGTGTGGGTTAATAACACTGTGTACCAAAAAAAAGATCAGGATCAGTTCCACACATGCATCAAATTACTGCTATTCCACCTCAAAGATGAACATTCACTTTTATAAAATAAAATATAAAACATACTGGGCTAATATTTGTGAAAAAAAAATGTAACTGTATACATTGTTGATTACAAGATTAGGCTAAATACTTAAGACTTTCCTGCATACTTTGTCAACTTAAGTCAAGTATACAAGTATAATTTTGTCAAGGTTATTTCTGATAAGAAAATAAAAGATAGACTGAATGTAACTTCTTATTTTTATTTTAATAGAAGAATGATGATATATCACACTTGAATAAACTTAATTTCTGTAAGGCTAGCATTGCTTTCCCAGTTGTTTGTGTCTCTATGACAGATCTAAAGCCCAACCGCTGACCAAAACTGATCTATAAACCTGAGTACGATCAAGCCTAATGACTTTAAGAACAGATGACAACAAAACACACCAAGACAAGATCATCACTGTTTTTTTAAGTGTGTTCCTTGCATATGACTTCAGAAGACCTTTTTATAGCCTTGGCCTTGTGGTTATTACAACTAGAACAAAACTACAAACTGTTGTGGGAAAACAGCTGTAATGATTCTTTACAAATTTCCCCTTTGTTTTCCATGGCAAAATTATGGGTTAAATTATGTAGTTTTTTGGGGTGATATCTTTGTTAAAACACCAATAAACGGTTAAACACAAACTGCACGAAGGGCTGTGACATCCACTCCCTGTGAAAGAAATAGCTCACAATGTTACTTAAACCTCCACTTCACAATGGCATGTCCGTGCGGAAAACCTTAAAACAACCCTAAATGTCTGTTCGCTGAGCTTAAGGTTACGGAAATCCCCACAGTGACAGAGTTTTTAAAGACAACAAATAATGTCACTTCAAAAAATGACCAAATTATTCCAAATTAAACATTGTTATAGTAAATGAATTACTTAATTAAAACAGGCAAGTACTTTTCTACACAGTCAAGTAAACACGTGTGTTTATGTTGAGGAAGATTAGTGAAGCTGAGTGACATTCTTCTGTATCATGTACAGAGGACACACACACAGACACAGACACACAGGAGTCTGCCCAGTAAACAAGCCTTTATGGGCTGCCAGCGCAGGGCCCCTGAGAATTTGCTCCTTGGCAAAACACCCCTTGACCCCTTAGCACTTGCCCTGTACGGGCAGCCCTCACTTAGTCTGACTGTTTTATTGAAAATAATAAAGTTTGAAGTCACCATTATGGAGGTAAGTGCTCGCTTTAGTTGGGTTCTTCACTTCATAACTTCAGTGTTTTTTCTGGCTGCTATTGTTTATAGCACAAGATGTGAGAAAACAAACTGACCAGATGGTGATTTTTACTTATTAATGGTTCAGTCATCATGTAGTGTCCTGACTCACTGAACGTAAAGGCTGATCTTATTATTTAGATATAAATATTACTAAATATTTCACTTTAAAGTAGCTCTAAAATACCACTGCATGAAATGTAGGTCTGTTTTAATATTTTGAATGTTTTTAGGTCATTATGACAAAATTATTTGGATGGGATCATTTAGACTCCCACAGATATCAAAGTTCAGCGTATGAACATGAACAATGGTGATAATGAACAAAAAAACGTGTTTTTTGAAGCTCAGAGTTGTTCTAAATAATCTTGTTGACTGTTACCATTGTTGAGGTTCTTACGCTGATATCTGTGTGACACTACCTGATCCCATCCAAATAATATCTACATTACATTTTAATGTAAAAATATTAAAGGAGGAATTGAAAATTGAAATAAAGAAGTCTGAATAACGTCCTCAGAGATAAAATTATGGGTAAGATCAGGGAATCAGGACTCTATGGGATGACTGAATCTCCATTACAGTTTTTTTTCTTGCAACATTTACTGTAAAAAATATGCTTAACAAACATACAAGTATAGCATCCAAAGAAAAACTTAAGCTAAAAAGTTTTGCCAATGATCAAATTCTCAGGGCAAGAGCAGCCTTGTCTGCAGGGTGTACACTAATCTGAGCTTCTGAGCACATATAAATTACTGCTATGCTGGACACAAGATAAACCTGTGAGTGTGTGTTTGTGTGTGCTCTGACCTTGACTAAATGTGAGCTCTCAACACTATCACAAAACATCTCCACACACACACACACACACTCCTCTCACACCACAAGATGCCCGGAGGGATCTTGTTTTGGGAGAAGGTGTGGAATCACCATTCACATGAATCTGTGAACCCTGGGAAAGTGTGAGACCTTGTTTAACTAGTGATTTCAAGTGCACAATATAGTGCTGCTCAAAACATTCTTCACCAGAAGTAAGAGAAATTGAATTAGTATTGATAAAGATAGCAGAATTACAGGCAATAACTTTAGAATAACAGCAATCTTTTAAAGTTAAAGAATTTCAACCATGAAAAGTATGGCTTTAAATCATGAATGTAAGAACAAATCTAATGTAAACGTCTGGACAGGGTCAAATAAATCAGAAACCAGCCTAATTACACAGGTCTTCATTACAGTTTTTTTTTTTTTTTTTACTGCTTACACACACACAATCTTTTCTGAAAGCTGACACTCAAACACCAGAAGTACACACAAAATCTGCAAAACCATATGCTATTTCTCAGCCTTTCACTTTCTCAGCCTTCAGAAGACACTTTTTGCAAAACACAACACACAATTATCTGTGTAACACACACAAACTTTGCAGGAATTAACATTATGGCAAAGATGTTTGCAAAAGTTTACTTTTGAGACGTGTTTGTGATATTTTGTATACATTGCTTAATTTTGCAGGAGATGTGAGGAATTTAGCATTTTGGGTGTACAATTCTTGTATTTGTGTGTAAAGTTTTGAAAAAAAATTAGCAAAGTTTTGAAAATGTGTGAAAGCATCTGAAAAAATAAAATAAAATACACAACGTAGATTAGTTGTTCAGCTAACCAACTAAAAAAAAAATGCTTAGTTCACATAAAAAATATACTTCAGAATATACTTCAGGTAATTTTATATAATAACAAATATAATATAATAATTCATATTTTATTCCCACAAACATTTATTGATAATACTTGCTTAGAATTGTTATAAACAGAAGAATTGTTTACATTTTAGATTGCAAGCATTTTCCCCCAATAACTCATAATCTGTTTTTTACTGATAGTAAGTATGTAGTTGTTAAGTTCAGGTATGGGGTCGGGTTTAGGGATTCAGAATAGGGTCATGTAGCATAATGCATTAATAAGTGCTTTAAAAGTAACTAACAAACAGCCAGAACCCAAGAAACATACATGCTAATGAGCAACTAGTTAACCATGAATAGTGTTCCGTTATCTAAAGGGTTACCAAAGAAATTGAAGTCTGGAAAATAATGTTCTTAAAAATCAAGGTAAATAAAATATTTTAGTTAGGACAGCCTCCAGCTTGTCGTAAATCTGAAAACATAAGATGTTTCATGAATTTTTTTTTTTTTTTTTTAAATATGAAGAACATCATAACACTAGACATATAGTACCTATTAATTTTACTAGTGCACGGGTGACAACAATGATCAATAAACACTAAAGGAAATATTGGAGAACTTCTTAAGAATATTTCAAGAACTACATTTAAGAACATTCTTGCAAACTTTGTTTAAACAAATGTCTTAACTTATTTAAGTTTAAGTTTTTTTTCTTAACTGAACACTTCTAATATGTCAACAAATTAAAAGGCTGTAGTTAAAAGTCATATCAACAATAACCCACCCCCCAAAATCCAGAATTTTTTTTTTTTTTTTTTTTGCAAAGCGAGTAATTATTTTTTTTAGTCAATTAGTTAGATGTTTTAGGGTTAAAACACACACACACACACACACACATTCCTACTGATGACACACATTTCTGTTTGTGTCCTCAAAGAAGATTACTGAAGAACACATCATAAGCCAGAGAAACCACAAAGGAGCACGAGTGTTACTTGGCTTAGAAGAAATAAAAACAGAAAAACAACATCTTCTCTCAAGTTTAACGATATTCTATCATTCATGAGAACTGAAGGATGACCAAAGGAACACGTGCGATGCCTTAACTCATTCCCTTTGACAGCATTAATGACGCTCGCACTCATGAGCGCAGACAGAGCTCCTCAAACGCTTCAGTTCGGCGCTCTGGCCTGATTTCTGACAATCTGACATCAAATAATAAAAAGTAACTGAGGGCAGGTGTCCAGCTTATTAAGCGAGTCCGTTTGACGCAGTGACTAACGATCTGATCAGGGGGATGAAGACACCCTCGGGAGATATCGGTGGAAAAAACAAAACCAAAGTGAATCAGGACTAAAGCTAAAATAAACTGGACTCCAGCAACAGATTTGACTCATCAGTGCCTAATTAAAGAGGACAAGAAATAACAAGCCCACACCAGGCTTTAGAGATGGACTGTGAAGGAGCGAGAGAGAGAGAGAGAGAGTGTAATAAAGGGACGTAACATGCCTGGACTCATTAGAAGGGACACGTCTCCGGGGGGTTTGGAGGGGCAGCAGGTGGAAACTCTATACTGTGAGAAATCAAATCGAGACATGAAGAAACAAGCCCCTCTGATCCATTAGCTCGTCTCAGAAATATCATGCAATATTAATCACAACAGCGCCTCCCAATCCTCCAAGCCTGACGTGTAATGTGTTCAAGTGGCCAGCAGGGGCATCTGTCTATACGCAGGTGTGTTTACATTTAGGGCTGATAAAGCAAACAGACGGCTGCTATAAAGACTACAGCTCAACTACTGCACCCTAAACCTGTGGAAAAACCAGATGAACATCCTGCATGGAAACCCTGTATCATCACGGTGTTTACAATTCTGTCTCTCACGCAGACAGACAGACAGACAGCAGAGCGATACTACCAATTAGTCTGAACACAGACGGAGGCTTTCAGTATTCACTGTGTCTCACACAGACACACACACACACACACACACACACACACACACACACACACAGCACACACACACACAGCACACACACACACACACACACACACACACACACACACAGACACACACACACACACACACACAAGAACAACAACAACCTTAAAGCAACAGATTCATATAGATTATCTTTAACTCGATTATATCATTCATGAGCATTCTGGGAAAAATGATTGAAAAAAATACTTCCAACATTGCAGAAAAAGTGAATGGGCACTAATCAACAAGATATGTTTATCTGATCAGCAAATCTGATGCAAAGATACTAACGGGAAACTGACTTTTACCTCAGAGCAAATACAGCACCAGACTCTGAGCTGGAAAGTCAGTAGGTGTTTTTTTCTTTTCTTTCTTTCTTTTTCTTTTTTTTTTTTTTTTTGCATTGTCGTGACTCTTAAACTCTGTATGGTGACACATTCCTGCCGTCAAGCCCTCTAAACAAAAGTATGAGGAACAAAATCACAATGGATGTTTTGCTTGTATGTGGTATTGGTGTAGACCGGTTGATTTATGGGAATGTGGAGGCTTTAGCTTTTCTTTTGTAGTTCTGTCATACTCACAAAATGCTCCCAGTGATCACAGTAACGGCTCTCAGTGATGTTTTCCACAGGAGAAATGTCTCTCTGGGTCAGTGGAGCTCCTTCACTTTTTGTTTTTCAGTACAATAGCTTTCCACTGTTGCTTCTAGCTGTATGAAAGTAATATTTCATCTTCTGAATAGAACTGCTATGATAATCAGTCTCTTCTCTCTTGTTTTAATCAGCAATGGATGTCGGTATGTATGTGTCAGTGTTTGCAGTGTGTGTGTATGTATGTGTGTATGTGTGAGAGAGAGTGTGTGTGTGTGTGTGTGTGTGTGTGTGTGTGTGTGTGTGTGTGTGTGTGTGAGCGAGAGGTTCAGATATACAAAGATGGCAATATCCAAAATCCTTGGAATATAATCCTTGGAAACAAGCTTATAAATCATACAGAAATAAGTTTTTGGTTATATGGTTATATATAGAAACAATGTATTTTAGGTTTATTGCAAAATATGCATATACATTCACAATAATTTAACCCTCTGAGGTCTAGGGGGTTTTGGGGGCCTGGAGAAGATTTGACATGACCTGACTTTTGTGCTTTTTCAGTTGCTTCTAAACATATTACTGGCTAAAGTCTGAAAACACTGTATGTATGTATGTACATGATTAAGTTTTTTAGAAAACAACTTTTATGCGTGATTGGTGAAAAACTTAAATTTTGAAGGCACTGAAATGAGGTCATAAAACACATACAGAATATTTGTTCACAAGACTGTCAAACCTGGAGCTTGTAGTCTAGAATTTTTGCTTCAAAATGATGAGGCAATCATCTTGTTTACTCAACAATATATTGATTTACATTTTCTAAGACACTTTTTGTTGGTAAAAATCATATGCGAGTAGGCGTCAACTATCATGAATATCATTGTGATTTACACCTGAGAAGACAAATGTCTGCATAATGAGCTGCATAATGAGCTGCATAATGAGCCTTTCAGTCAGCTGTGTCACTGATAGGGTTGGGTATTGTTTGAATTTTATCGATTCCGATTCTTATTGATTCCTAGTTTCGATTCCAATAAGATAAAAAATCCAATATTAAAAAAATGAAGTCAAACATTTAGATGTCAAACATGCATTGTCTTGCATGTTGCAGCTGAATAACATGAGCAAAAATCAGCAGCCTACAAAACACAGGAATCTCCTGTGCTCAAAAAAAAAAATAATAAAAAAAAATAAATAAATAAATAAATAAATATATATATATATATATATATATATATATATATATATATAAATTTCAAATATTAAAGTGTTAAAGTAAACAGTCGGTTGGAACAAATATATCAATAAGCAATATCATAAATAAATACAACTAAACAAAATTTCAGGTAGCTACAGAAACTGTAATTAAACGTTTAAAAACACTGCAGTGTTTTCTTTTTATAAATAAAATAAATATTAATCAGTTAAAGTTATTAAATATATTCGGTCAAGATCAGTGAATGGTTTTTTTTTGTTCTTTGATTAACATTAATGACAGGCAGCGCGTTTATTAGGTTTTTGTCTCTTTAGGCAAAAATACTGTTTCTGTGTGTTTTCTTTCTCATCTGGTTTTGTTCACTTAAGACAAAAACAGCTGCGTATTTGATGATATAATGATATAGTTTTCTGTATATTGGTCAACAAATATGAAATAAGTCAGTTTCGGCTTGGTTGTTCCTTTTCTACAGTTGAAATTAGGGCTGCACGATGTGACGTTTAAGCATCGATATCATGGTGTACGAATCCACGATAGTCACATCGCAGGATCTGTGATGTAGGCCGTCGTAGTTGATCCGTTATTCATTAACTGTACAGGCCAGCTGCTCCCCGGCCCTTGAAGAATGTGATTCGCGGATTAATTGCACAGCTTAACCATCATAGAGTGAAAGTTTATCATTTGCATGTGTTTTTAAGTCCTGTCAGTTTAACAGGGCAGAGAGAGAGTGTGCGCGTGAGAGAGAGAGCGCGAGAGAGAGAGAGCGAGCGAGCCCCGGCCGCACGCTGACTGTCTTCAAACAACATGAGCGCTATACCCGGTTCTTAGAAATTTGGAACCTGTTCTAAAATGGAACCGGTTTTCGATACCCAACTCTTGTGACTGAGAGGGAAGAGTTACAAGAAAGAATGTAAGGACAAAATAAATTTATAGATTTTATATTTTATATTTGTAGTTTATTTAGAATATAATTAATTATCGCACAAATTAACTTGAGATTCACTCACGAATGCAGTTAAACAGTTAATTAGGAACAATCAAAGCTGACTTTCAAAGCTGAATTTTTTTGCATCATTACTCCAGTCACACAATCCTTCAGAAATCCTTTTAACAATCGAAGCGAACGCGAAGCAGACAGTAAAATAAAAAGAACTTGAAGAACAGTCTTGCTGCGTTGTCTTCTGTTGTGTGGCGTCTTCAAGCCGTGCGCTTCAGTGAAACATTAGAATCTGAATATAAATATAATTCATTAGAATCTGAATAGAGTGTTCAGCGCGGGGGCGTGGTCACATTAGAAGATAATGAAGGGAGACATGAAAAACAGACATCGCGTTGTTTTAATATGGATTACTTTATCTCAGAATATCTGTTTTCGGCAGCACTTGTTTAGTTTAAAAGTAGACATGTCAAGCTTTCTATAGATATCTCTCTCATGTCTCTTCGTTGAATATTCACAGAGTTACAGTTAATTTTAATGACGTGTTTGTACATGAAGATCAGCGCAGAAAAAAAGGCTGCAGACAGGGCACCTTGTTTGTTATCTTTAAATTACAAATGCACAAAGTTTTATTGTTATTATGTCTGTATACAAAAAAAGTAGACCATTTACAGATTCGATTGATGTATTGATCTTATCTGTACGATCAAAACTGAAAGTGTAATTTAAGTTATTTTTGGGGATATCAGGAGAAGATGCCTTTTAAAGCTTATACACATAAATCGACCCCAGAAGATTAAAGGTCTACCTGACTGCTTCATTCTATAGAAAATATACTGTCAATGCAGCTTTTGATTGGTTGAAGGATTTGCATACCTGGTACTCATTGGGCCAGAAAGTGCTGACAGCGAGCTCCGCCTTCAACCAGCCTTTGCCTGTGCAGGAAGTGACGTTCCAGATGGGATTGGATAGTGGCCCTTTATTGACCTTCACCAAGATGTTGAGTGTCCCGGGGCTGGAGCCGTCGGGGCAGTACAGGAGATAGTTGAAGTCGATGCAGTGAGTGTCGTTTTCTTTCATCACAGGCAGCTGCAGGCGAGCCTTTTCTCCGTAATCATGCTGTGAGGTGTCCACCATCATGTATGAGCCTGGAGGGCAACAAGAACCAAGATAGATAACACAGGTGAGCTGGGATTATGCACTCTTTTTTTGCTATCTACTCCCTATATAGGCAGCATCCTCACCAAAATGAAGCCTCAGTAGTGTAATTTAGAGCTTATGAGCAGCACTGCATCTTATGGAGTTTTAAGGTTAGTAGGGCTGGGACGAAAAGTTGATGCAACGCTATTTATGGATCGATTCTGAGACTTTGCGAATGCATCGTGATTCTCTCTCGAATCGATTGTGAGCTTAGTTTTTAACAGCTGATTTCGGCTAGTTTTTAACCCCACACCTAAATGCTAACAAAGAAGAACGCTTGAGTTTTTGACTGAGTAATGTAAGTGTTCAAATGTACTTGCCCCTCAGCTTTTGTGCTTTTATGATGGAAGATGAATTTATTTTCATATTTGATGAATGATTAGTTTAGGTTCAAGTGGTGTATATATAAGGAATTAGAAGCAAGCAGAATACGGCGGTTTCTAAACCACACAGTGTTATCTGCTGTTAAAAACTAAGATCAGAATCAATTCCATTTTTTGATTCCCGATGCATCAATTTATTGTCACAGCCCTATACGTTAGCATATTGCAATATGCAACAGGGGATTTTTTTTCCCAGTTGCAAAGCATTTTGGGATTCACGATTCAATGACTCTTAAAATCAAGATAGATTTTTTTTTTTACTTCAGGCATGACATTTTCTCTCTGAACTTAACATGCCTGAAATTTTCCCAAATGAACTGAATCGAAGGCTTGTGCAACAAAACTGAATCAGCTGCCCAGCAACCATATTTTCTGTTGTAAAAAATAAAAAAATAGTACACTACACTATAAAGTGTAAAACTACACCAAGGAATATATATATATATATATATATATATATATATATATATATATATATATATATATATATATATATATAAAACATTTGCTAGAAACCAAGTGAAGAAAACAAACCGTTTGAGAACTCATGTGGGATTCTAGCAGGAATGCACTGAGATATAAACTCAGGCATGATGACCCAATATTTCTGAAGAATCAAAGACTCACTCGTACATTTGGCAGTTGGCCGTGTGCTGATTACTGAACACTTTTCTAACCACTCCACCGGAGAAACTGTTCCACACAATCGGCCAAGATGCACAGGCCCATATAGGATCTGGTTCCAGTTCTTTAACCACGTGATTGCACTGAGAGGAAACAGTTTCAAATCTCAAACACCCAGAGGATGGACATCAGGCGGAGAGAGGACAGACTTCACCACCATTTGTCCAAACGAGCGTACATCTGTTCATCTCTCTCTCCACGGCCAGGAAGAGGGATGACCAGCTCTCTCTCTTTGATCCCCATCTTCTGTCAGAGATACCATCTACATGAAATCCACCCTCGTTACGGTCTAAACAAACGGCCCTGGCCATGCTGTGTGCTCTCCATCAGCTGCGTGTTATTCCAGATTCAGACTCTTTCAAGTATTAGAACTTTCTCTGTCTCTGAAATGACTTTTCCTCTGATTTAACCATTGGACATGTTGGTGGGGAAAAATAATATTACAAAAAACATGAAGACCTGACTCTCAGATGCACCCAAGGCCACTGTAAAATGCTGATAAACACATGGATCTGAATGAAACAAAGCCATTTATATATGAATGAGACATTTTTTTGTACAACAAAATATTACAATAAAAAACAGTTAACATTGTAATAATATTTTACAATATTACTATTTTTACTGTATTTGTAATAATAAAAAAAAAAAGTAAAAAAAAAAACATAGCCTCGCTGAACAGAAAATGATCAAACTGACCCCAAACTTCTGAATGGTATTCTCTATATCACCTGCTGGAACGATTTTATTAAAAATATTATTATTACTACATGTAAATCTTAATTAAATATATTTGATTGTATCAGTAATTGTATAATAAGACACTTGTCCTGTGCACTTGATTTTACTATCAAATTCACTTCTCACTTGTAACGCAAAACATAGAGGCATATATTAAAGGAGAATTTGTAAGATATTTGCCGTAAAATATCCCAAAACCACTAGGCTAGTGTTATATATTTTGTCCAGCTGATTACTAACAATATCTCAATATCTCTAATGTTTTCAACTACTTGTAAATCATGAGAATATTCCCATTATAAACAGTGACACGGGGCAGTGCAGTCGACTATCAATGACGTTAGCTACCCTTTGTTACCGCCTTTACTGACGTAGAAACCACATGACAACAGTGTGTGGACAAATGCGGAAGTAGTGTCTAGCGTCCAGAAAACCACTAGCTTGCTTCAAGAAGTTCCTTATTTACTTCTTGCACGTTTTATAGTGGATTGTGTTACTTATTTATGGAACATAATTACTGTTTACCATCTGCCACTGGTTCTGTCGACAAGGACAGTGTTCGTAAACGTAAGCGTACGGGCCAACCAAACGACCCAAGAAGAGTTTGGGACAAGAGGAGAGAAAGAGCGAGGATCAATATCGGTGTTGCATTTTCTAGATGGAGAGAGCGTCGCAACAAACTTCAACTAGAAAGAGATACCGATCTCGGTTGTGTTTTACTCAACAGGTGAGTTGTTTTGATTCGTATCTTTACAGAAAATGTATGTTATGATCAACAAGATTAGTATTAGTATTATTACTTTCCATAGTCTTATCATGTCTTTGCATTGACTTTGTATGTAATCTACTCACGCAAACCGTTGAACTCGCGTTAAATCCATGATTTATCTTTCCGTCTGATTGATGGCCGTCAGCAGTTGGGTAGAAGACACCAAATCCAATCATTCCACGCTCCTTCTTAGCGTCCTCAAACCACGCGATTGTTATTGTTTTGGGAGTGCGCCCTCTCATGGCAGGTCCTACAACCTGTACCTTTAACCAATAATTTTTGTCCAATATCCAGACAAATCCCAAAAGCTAAAGTGAGTTACATAACACTGTGTACATTAAATGAGTTGTGAATGGCTATATTTATATGGGGAAAAAATGACAAATATCTTAAAAAAAAAAGCATGTTGTGATGCCAACCTTGACTCTAACTGAAAAAATACTGCATTGTATTAACGGTGATTGCATTGCAATGCCTTGTATTTTCAGGGCTTGAATTTTTAGGGGCTGAAATTTAGCTACATTATCTATATAATAATAATAATAATAATAATCTATATAATATTGAATATTGCCAATAGTTCTATTTAAAACAATTCAGACACATTTTAATAATTAAAAATTCAATAATTCATATTCACCTTCCAGAATTCACTTCTGAAATATTCAGAAATATTGTTTAAAAATATGATGAATAATATTCGACAGGCAATTTTCTATCCATTTTATTTCAGTTCTAAAATTAGCTTCCACAAATTTAGTGGTTGAAATTCTGCAGAAAGTTTGCACTTGCACATCCGAGAGCTGCAGGAATAGCAGCAGAGCACCGATGCGTGATCTCCAGCTGCTGTCAGTCGCTCACCAGCAGGTGGCGCAAGCGGCTGTTGATGAAGACCAAATTAAGTCATTCATTCACAAAAACTGATCTGCAGAGATTGTGCTGAATGGTTGTACTAACAACTGTATTTTCTTGATTGCATTTAGCCATTTGCAAATTTCCATCATACTTTCATCGCTGTCAAAACATTAATTTCTTATTAAAACAACAACAACAAAACTTCCTTTCAAAAGATGTGGCTACACCAACACTAAAAGGGATAGTTCGCCGTAAAATGAAAATGTGCTTTTAATTTCTCTCAGGCCATCAAGGACGTGGGTGACTAGTTTTCTTCAGTAGAAAAGTAAAGAAGATTTTTAGTTGAAACTGTGGTTCATAAAATGCAAGTCAGCAGCTACCGACACTTAAGAATCAAAAGAGCCTGCCCAAAAAAACAATTCTGCATAGGCCACTGCTGCTGGGCTTAATTTTTTTTTTTTTTTGTAATAGTACACATGCTTATTATTTACCAAATATATAACTACATGTACATGGATTTCTTCATGAATATTTATGATTTTCTGTAAAGACAGCCAGATGAAAGTAGCACAGTTATGAACAAAATAAATTACTTGGCTGAGAAAAACTATTATACAGCAAATATTAGAGCACAGAACGACACCATTTACCAACTGCAGTAAAGTATTAAACATGTAATAAGTTAAATACAGCCTGTGTGAACAGGAAGTTCAAATACGAGCTCAGGCTGCTCAGATAAGTGAACTAATGGCAGGATTACAGATCAGTTCTGAATGCTGGCGCAGTAACTGAATCGACTCCAGGGGAAAGCGTGGCGCTCGCAGCGAGACGTTAATGGCTGCAGGTGAGGACAGCGATGCGGATGTCAGAAGGTGTGTGTGTCCCGCCGTTTCCTCTATAAACACCCGTTGGGAAAACATTTTTCACACAGGCTCCAGGCAATTCCAAAGGTCAAAGGTTGGTCACATGAACTAAACGGCGCATCCAGATGGCACAAGCCTTCAAGCAAGAGTTACTGGCAGAAAATGAAACTGGTTCATGAGCGATCTTTGATTTATTTAAGTGCTTCCTTATGAACATGTGCTGGAGAGTTTGGAGAAGGATTGTGTGAACTGCTCATTAATCACTTCAGTGCAAACGAAGAAGAAAACGATGAGAGCGACAGAGGAAAGAGGACAGAAGGCTTGACATATTAGACGATTGAGTTTGGCCGTCTCTCAAAACCACAAGAACACAAGAACATGAGTTCACATCCACAAAGCTCAGATCTGAGGCTGGATCAGTGAGTACAGAGCTGTGGTTTATGTTAAGAGCCATTTACACTACAACATTTTCAGCCAAAAATGTTAAACTTTTTATGTGTTTTGCCTGTTTGTTTACACGACAACTGCGTTTTGGGGACTGAAAATGCATATTTCTGAAAAACCAGAGAGCATTTGATTGGACAACAATCTGCTCACGCCCCTGAGTGCAAGATGATGTCATCAAATGTGTTCATACAGTATCTGCTAAAAGTACACTAGCACACAGATGACCACAAATCTAATAAACATGGACCCATCACAAAACTCCAATTTCATGGGGTCTTTGAAGAACGGTTCAGCTTGTGAGCTTGAAAAGATAGCAATTTATAGAGCAGCTTCACACACAGTGGAAAATAGGACAGCACTTTCAAAAAGTCCAAAACAGCATTTACAATAACAAAAAAGCTAATGATTTCTGAATTCAATAAAGCACAGAACACACCTATTTCAGTTTGATTTGCTGCTCATTTCACATGTTAAGGGTGCATGTGCTGAAATCGGGCACTCACTCTGTGATTCCAGTGATGTTTTTGTTAAATATCTCTCACTGAACCAGTAAATCGTATGCGTGTGTAAAGCCAAAGCTCAGGATTTATGTATGGTCAGATCCTCGAGCTGCAACTTGACTGCTCACACTATAAATGTGAAATAAACACATGGGACCCATGGAATTATATATCCACCATTGCTTCTGTCCAAACCATGTTTCCCTTCAGTGAGGGAGAAAACACTGAGTTTAGGGCAGACGGTTCATAGCTCTTCGACTTCATACTAAAAGACTGACACTGAATGAACTAAACTAATTCCCCATGCCTTAAATCAGTTAAAAACAGCAGGTCACCACTGCTCAACTTCTTTAAATCAAGAGGCGGAAAAGAGAGACAGAAAGAGACTGAGAAACAAGACAGTGGGAAACAGAGAAGAAAACGAACAGTCATGACATCAACTATTGATGCTGTGATGTAAAACAGATCTCCGTGTAGGAGTTCAACATGAGCACAGAGAGCAAATCCTCAGTCAATGTGAAATGTGCGGCGCATTAGTGTGTTCAGAGGTCTGGTGTCCAAGTCACTCCTCAGAGGAATCAGTGCATGACTGAGCAGAAAAAACACTTCTACAGGACGCCAAAACCACAGAGACACAGAGTCAAACACATGCAGACGCAATCAGAAACTCTTCATAGAGCCCAATCTACACTTCCAGAGCAGTTGATTTTGTTTCCTGGAGTCAGCTTAGAGGTCCACTAATGTTAGTCAAGGTTCTTGCACAATATTTAGCAGACATGAACAAAATTACCTTGTTTTTCTGTTTTTGCTACAAATACTTTCAGATTTCTAAATATGTAAATAAGCTCTGTAGTAACTGGCTAAATTTGTGTAAATGTTGTTCAAACTAGCTGCGAGACCAAACTTATTTAAACACAGATTTGCAGTGCTGACACTAATTATCAAGGTAATCTCATGTACTAGTGTAATCACATTTACGGCAGATTCGATAAACTGTAATTCTACAGGGGCTCCATTAGCCTAGCTGTATTCACTGAATGACCAAAGGCACAGCTTAAACGAGATCTCAGCATTCAGAGAGGACGCAGACCTGTCAGACGCATCCCATCCCAGCTCTCTTTGATTGCTCATGAAATCTGAATAACTGAAATGGGCGGTTGGGTTTTTGGCAGTGATGTAAAATGCAGGCATTCACATTCAGATCCCTGCCGCTCCGGCCCCAGAGCTCATCTGCTGCTCAGAGAGGAAGCGCAGGAAAAAACCTACAAACTACATTCACTCATAATGAGTCATTCTGTGGCATTAAACGTAGCGTTAATGACCATTTACCATAATACCAGGGTTACCGCCATTACAAAAAAAATGTCATCAAAACACATATGAAATAAAACAACCAATTCTGGAAGCTTCTCATACTGACTGAAGGAGATCTTGCACTGATTTCACAGCAGTAAATCAACTAGCATTTTTGGCAGAAACTACATTTTTGCAAAAAATTGAAATGCATATTAGCCGTTATCTAAATAAGGCTGATGAAGTAGATGAGAGGCGTCAGCAGCTATCAAAACACCATCTCAGAGCAACACTGACGCTGTCACAACACCCTCAACAAGATGGCTGACAGAAGACGCTCAAGATGGCTGTCACACTTCCCACAACCCTAACACGACCGCTCCGCGCTAACAGCCAGATCACAAACTGCCTACGCCACCTCTGCAACACTCAAACACATCAGTCCCAACTGCTCGGCTTCTTTAAAAGCTCTCATTTTACAGGCCGGTGCGGCGCGCTGTCCTTCATGGCAGTGACCCACATTAACAGGAACGGTCCCTTTTGTCAGGCAAACACCGGCCAGGAGATGTAGAGCGGAAAAGCTCTGTCACTGTGCTCAAACACTCGTCCTTCACAGAGATCTTCAGAAACTCAAGCCCTTCAAAAACACTTAACCAGTCGTTCAGAGCCACCAGCACTACAAACCAGCCACAAGAGTTTCAGGAGCAGGACGGTCTCGTAGTGTACAAAATGTACCATTAAAAATGTTTTCAAAATAATGTATTTTGTCCAAAGCTAATTATACAGTAAAAAAAAATCACAAATTACAAAACACTAAATAGTGTGTAGCATTACATTAATCTGCTCAGATTATTAGTGTATTAATTAGAGATCATGTTTCGTGAAGATATTTAGTAAATGTCCTACTGTAAATATATCAAAACGTAATGTTTGATTAGTAATATGCATTGCTAAGAACTTCATCTGAACAACTTTAAAGATGATTTTCTCAATATTTAGATTTGTTTGCTCCCTCAGATTCCAGATTTTCAAATAGTTGTATCTCAGACAAATATTGTCCTCTGAACAAACCACACATCAATGGTTTGTTAAGCTTTGTCAGCTTTCAGATGATGTATAAATCTAAATTTAAAAAAAAAAAATTACCCTTATGACTGGTTTTGTGGTCCAGGGTCATGAAAGTTCATTATCCAAACTTAAAATTGTATAATTCATGAATGAATTTTTTTGATGTACCCATTTCCATGGTAATGCAATGTCTGATTTTAAAATGGTTTTCAAATGATGAATTTTGAGATTTTAAGCTTTCAATTGATATATAATTTGTGATGATTTCTAAAGCGTGATAGGGAAAAAGGAAACAAAAGCACTATTCGGACGGGACTAGTTTTCTAAACTATGTTTGAGTTTCGATTCTTACCACCTGACGTCTGTGATTTTCATGTACCAATTCGGACAGGACTAGTAACTCCGTGTTTATTACAGAGGTGGGAGGGTCTGTTTTGTGCATCTGGGCGTCACAGAGATCACGCGCTCTGTATGCGTGCATTGCATTCATTCAGAATGATTGCCTTAGTATTATTACACAATAAATACTAAATGGCTAGTATAACAAAACCATGTTAATGTGTGGTTCCTTTAGTTTAACTTGTTTTTGTTTTTCTTTTTTTTAATTAAATGTAATAAAAACATTATGTAACTGAGTACATAAATGAACATGAGTAATCTTACCTGATGCTGATATTACAATAGCCGGTATTAACAGTTTACGCGATCTTGCTCTTGATTTTATTATTTGTATTATTTTTTTTATTATTATTTATTTTCCGCTAAGCAAATATATCAAACATGCGCGCGGTAAGAGCATCTACGGTCATTCACGTTGGCCAAGATACACAAGGAAACGCGTTGTGAAATAAAATATCACCGGCAATCACAGACATTCGCATTCAGACGGGATTAGTTTTCTCAGAGGATCACTGAGTTTGCTGAAAAACGGTAGGTAATTTGCTCTGGAATTATCACAGAGGTTGTGTGAGAAAAACACAGACGTGGCAGATTCGGACGGGATTAAAATCACCAAGTACGTCTGTGAAACGCAGATTTCTCTAACGACCCCCTGTAAAACTAGTCCCGTCCGAATAGGGCTAAAGAAGACTTTTTGTGACAAAGGTCAGAACTCCTGTTATGATATCAATTTTTGAGGTCCATTCTAGTCATAAAATAATCTACTACTTGTAAAACTTGGTAAAATATCTATACAGAGTCTTAGACCTTTCCAATGATACCTGTACATAGTTTATTAGGATTTGCATTATATTTTTATGCATTATAGTGCATATAGCACTCATCTGAATGCCTCTGACTGGCCATTACGTTTATAAACTCATGTGAGATTGGTTATAACAATCAACACTGTAAAAACACAGAAATGGAAATCTGATAGAACAAATAAGTCCTAATATTAATTACAAACGCTGGACTTTTGGTAGTTCCTAGGATAGCAAAGTCCACTAAAGGAGGTAGAGCTTTCTCACATTTGGCTCCCAAACTCTGGAATAGCCTTCCTGATAATGTTCGGGGTTCAGACACACTGTCTCTGTTTAAATCTAGATTAAAAACACATCTCTTTCACCAAGCATTCGAATAATGCATCTCTTAAATTGTGAGTGTAGCTGTATCTGATCAAATGCACATTCTTATTCTTTAGCTTGGGTTAAACTAATTTTACTTTGTTGGATCAGCAGCTACGCTAATATTGCTACTTACTATGCAATCACGTAATAATTGCTGTTAATAGTGTTCATCGTCTTCTGAAAAATCCTGTCATACGTGCACAAACTGACAGTCACCACTTATAAGCTACTACTAAATATTGTAGAAACATAATTTTCTATAAAGTTGCTTTGCAATGATTTGTATTGTAAAAAGAGCTATACAAATAAACTTGAATTGAATTGAACACAGTATTACTGGTCTGATAATAATAATAATCATCCACAGGCAACATCTGTGACTATCGTCGATACACAATATCATCTACAGGCACAATGCTCCCATATACATCATACAACACAGTTTCAGGCCCAGTCCACACGGAGACGGAGCTTACCCCAATCCGATCTTTTTTTTCCTAGTTTCAAGAAATATCCGCGTCCACAAGAAACCGCAAAATGATGTAGTATACATGCCAGACCAGTATGTGGCGCTGTAATTCTGCCACAGAGATACACTAAAAACAGAGAAGAAGACTTGGACTATGCTCGTAAACCTTGCGTGTGGTACACAAACGAACATGGAACAATACATTTATTAATCAGTGTTAATGTTAGTTAATAAAAAGACAATCGTTCAGTGTTTGTTAATGTTTTTGTTGCTGTTACGTGACGTAGAGGTGTCTGACTAGGGGGGAGATGTGGGCTGATGACGTCATCGTTTCAGAAAATATACGGATTAGACGTCCAGACGAAAATGCAAAGACGGCGTTTTCAAATTTATCCACTCTGGGACCCGGTTTAAAAAAATAGCGGTTTCACCTTATGAAAACACCGGATCCGTGTGGACGAAACGCCATCCGATAAAAAATTTGTGCGAATTCACAGAAACGCGTCTCCGTGTGGACGGGGCCTCAGTGTAGTTAGCTATTTTTTAGCAAATGTTTGAAGTCTAGTCAACTACTTTTTTTCCCAAGCGATAATCTGACTGCAGTGTAGAAAAAAAAAACTGTTTTAAAATAGTTTCCCATAAAACTGCTAAAGATATGGACTCCAAGCTCTGTGTAGGATGTGCTGAACATGACAGTAATATAAAGCAGAGAGCAGGGTGGATGTGAAAGGCATTTATACGGTCAGGTCCGGTTTGTGTGTGCCCTGCAGTAATCTTCAGTTGACGATATCATCAGCCCAAACACTCCTCCTGTGGTTTTACAGCTGGAGATTTAGGTGCACATCAAATGGCTTGACCATCAGTGAGGCCCTCAGCTGAGACGTCACACCTTTACATCTGAGCGGTTTCATAAAGAGACCACATGAACACCACTCAACTACATGTTTGATGTTTATGATAGCAGAGGGGCATGAGAACTTAAATGTCCTCTGGTAGAATGATTAATAAAGAAGATGAGAAACTGTCCGCCATTTCTTTCGGCAGTTACCTTTTAACAATCAATCAACTCAAATATTTTCCAAATCCAGTGCTCAAGTAGATTTAATGCCACTGAACATCAGTAAAAACCAACGATCAGGAGGTGGATCACTTGAGCTTCAACGCCTGCACTCCCAATATTAGTCACCACTAGATCAACTCCTCATTTACAACTTTGTGCATTTCAAACAGTCACTGCCGGCTATGTCGGCCTAGATCACTAACCATCATTGAAAAGGAGCAACTTCCGGCTGCTTTTTTTTACAAAAAATAATAATAATAAAATACTATCAGTGTGAACAACCCTCCAGGCAGAATGATACAAAAACAAAAGTAGCATCTAATGTGTCTGTGCTAATCCAGCATAACTCAAAAGCATCCCTGTAGGTGTAGAGAATCCTCTCCAGGCCTTGTGCTCACTTACTGTTACAATGAGTCACTCAGCCACACCGTCCAAACGACTCCCTCAAGGACTGAGACATCAAGCCATGCAGCTAGCGTCACTTAATGTGTGCAATTACGGGAAAAACACATCATGCAAATATGTTTGCATCACGTTATAAAAATGTTCTGTTTGCAGAGAGTGCAGGAATGGACCATAATGAACCCCGTGCACATCAGCTAATAATAAACCAATAGAAACTAATGACCATTTTTAGTCCACATTTGTCTTCTGTCCATCTCTTTGTTTTCCCCCTTACCAAACTTCTCTGTTTTCCAGTCTTCCATTTTATCCACATTTCTGCTTTTCTGTCCATCTCATTGTCTCTTTCCATTCTTCTCTAATATGCATGTCTTTTTGTCCTCATTTGTTTTTCTGTTTTTTTTTGTCTTTTTCTATCCATCTCTTTCTTTGCCCTTCCATCCTTCCCTTCATGTCTATCGGTCTGTCCATTTTTGTCTACATTTCTGTCTCTTTCTGTCCATCTCCCTCTGTTTTCCATTCCATTTCTCTGTATAGTTTTTTTCTGTCCATTTTTGTCCACATTTCTGTCTCTTTCTATCTATTCCTGTCTTTTCCCTTTTCATCTTTCTATCTTCCCCTGTTTATCTTTCTATCCACATTTCTGTTGTTCCTGTCCATCTTTTCATCTCATTCAGCTGTTCCTGTGTGTCTTTTTTCTTTCAATCCTTCTCTCTTTCCCATCTATTTTGTCCACATTTCTATCCAGCTCTCTCCCCTTCCTGTGTTTTTCTGCAGAAAAAGCACTTCATTTGATTGATATAAAAATGAAGACATGTCTCAAATCCAGAGAGATATTCTTTATAAAATTTAAAACGGCTCATTTAAACACACCCCCACTACTCTACATCACGATGTGGGAAGTTTTGCGAAAAGCCGCCCAAATGTTCACGCAAAGAAAGAAGGCGTAACATTTATTCTTATCGTGTGACGCTGTTTCGTTTAGAAAGTGAAATTACTTTGTGTGTCTTTCCAATAGAGGACACAACTAGAAATCATGTGTATATCATGTTTAAAATGAGTTTTGTGTTTATGTCTCATCGCTCCGGTCGGACAGCGCATCACAATATGTAAAGGGGCGTAACATTTCCATCACACGCTTGAGGGATTCAGCCAATCACAACACACTGGATAGCTGTCCAATCAGAGCACACCTTGCTTTTCAGAACCTGAGCTTTGTAAAAATCGACGCGTTTCAGAAAGGCGGGGCATAGTGGAGAAAAAAATTATGTATAGTATGTGGAAAACAATGTTTTTTTTTTACCTTAAACTGCAAAAACACATTCCATTACACCACATATACAAAATAATGTTCTTTTAAGTAGCATCATATGACCCCTTTAATGAATTCATTCCTTCTAAACACAGCAAAAATATCAAATGTGTTAGTCAACAAATCTCCTTTTATTATCATAAAAGCTGCAATGCTGTTCTCCTTCAGGTCCTCTACTGGTGAAACCCTACCTGACTCAAAGCAAGGGCTGACGACCTTCTCTGTTCTCCTGCCTTGATTAATAACTTAATATCTTATTAATTAGGGAATTTAGCTGAGAGTGAAATGCTTTAATTTCCCAGAGCAGAATCTCCTGTCTGAAAACGAGTGATTAAGCATCGGAGAGGTGAAAAGTGAAGGTCGCAACGCTCCGCTCTCCCCTCTTGTTCGCGTCTTCTTTGAGCACATTTAAAAAGCTTAATTGTGTCACGTATGACAGTACTTTGACCAAAGCCTTTTTTCCCCCTCCGGCACTCCACACGTTTTGTCATGTAAATGGCAAAGTATTTTCAGATCCCATCCGAGGAGTGTTCAGAGAGCGGGAACAGCAGTTGAAGGAAGATTAATGTTCTGTTACCTGCCTATTTTCTCTCAACTTCTTCAGTTCTGCGGTAATGGCTTTTACCCTGACATGATAAGACGCAGCTGCAAATTTGTTCAAATGTTAGCAGCCCATTAAAACATTCCTAAATCTGCCTTACTGTTTAAACAAGCCCAAGGGCAGATAAAACCATGCGTTTCCTCTCTCACTCTGTGTTCGCTCAAATTGGAGACTTGCCCCACTTCTTGTCTCAGATTCTCCATCCGTGAGGTTAGCGAGGACGTTATTGCGTGCAGTGCAATCTAAATCTAGTTTAGTCCGGCTATGAGCAGGCGTCTGATGGACTCACCCTGGGGCAGGTCAGAGGGCAGGTAGGGCACTTCTTGAGCGCTGACGTGTGTCCAGTCGAAGTCGTCGTAAGGATCCTGCTGGTAGTCACATTGTGCCGGGCCGTCATCGAAGGTGCAGCCGCCTAGAACAGAGCATCATATATACATGTTACAACTCCAACACAAATGTATTAGTACAGCACCTGACAGCTTTCGCTGAATGAGACACACACAAAGTCTGTGACCACTAGTTCTACATGTTTTCTAGTACATCCTTCATTTGAAAATCATTTGTTTGTTTTTTACAAAACTTATGTAATGTTTTTATTTTTTTCAAAGTGACATTATGTCAGATTAAGATTATGAATGCTACATTTTAATTTTGATCACAGACTTTAATAATGTATTTCTTTAGTATCACATAAATACTGTTGCACATGATCATGCATATGAAGGGTATATGAATATGATATGTGACAGTAATAATCATTGAAGTGTTATGCATCAAAGTACTGTCTGATACCGTCACTGTACCATGTCAGTACTAAGGGTAAACACCCCTACTGATTTACTCTATGTCAGAAGAACAGGAGACTCTCGGCACTTGCCCAAATCTAGTGCTCTAGTTTCCTCATATCAAATGTCTGTTTGTGTTTCTGAAGCAGACAATCATGTTCTTACAACAACAATCCTTCTCTGACGCAGAGCCAGACTTTGTTACTCATTTACAGAGATTACTGATAGCTCAGTCTTATTATGAGAAGTGCAGGTGAAACGGGGTGATAATGAGCACTAGCACATAGTCAAAGCCTCAAATCAGCTAACAGGAGCTTTATAAACCTCTTACAGTTGCACAGACCTGCAGAAAGCATAAATCATCTGTGATTCGTACCGTTATAAACACACAGAAGCAGCCGGTTTGGTATGGTAGAGTCGTAATGTGACAGTAGTGTATTACACACTTACAACATAAAGGACAGTGTTCCCATCAAGAGTGTGTCACGTCCTGCTGCCATCCTCCCTGCCAATATCAGCCTGTGTGTGTGTGTGTGTGTGTGTGTGTGTGACAGAACTAGCTCCCCTATTCAGCTCGTGAGTGAGTGTGAGTGTGAATGGTTCACACCCCACAGCATGCTGAATTGATGTTTGAATTGAAATGACAGGATGATGAATTTACTGAACTGCAATTCAAAGAAATTTACACAACAGATGAATTGCATTAGTAAAACACAAGCTTAGAGAACAGATATAAATAATTACATAATTCATTTTGACTAATTATGCCAATTTATTCCATGATACATATATATGTATTATGTACAATATATATTTTACACTGCATAAGCATTTTATTTGCTGGTGCTCTGCCATCATGATCCATCAAATAAAAGATATTACCATTAAAACTTTAATATAACTTCCTAAACACACATACAGAGATTTGAAACTGATATTTCAGATTTTTATTGTATATGCATGTCATAGAGTGTTCATATGTGTGGGCTCAGATGGGAACTGATGCAGTCATGGCACAGAACAGACATGAGAGTAGGCAGCAGGACGATCTGTCACCGCTCGACGTGTGTGTGTGTGTGTGTGTGTGTGTGTTTCAGTTTCTCATGCATGTCCTCTAGAATGCTCTATTAGCTGACAAATATCAGAACATTTGCAATGCTGAAGCAGGTGGCTTTCTTAAAAAAAAAAAAAAAAAAAACTTACCTAACACCATCTTTTCATTTATTTATTTTTTTGTATTCTATCCATTCTTTTTATTTGTTATAAAATTAACAAAAGCAAAATAGTAAAAAGAAAGTCAGAAAGAGCCTCTGTTTTTAATATTTGTTGAAAGGCATCTTTTTTTTGACTAAGGGTGAGCACTGGTGGAGTGATGCAGTACAGTACAGTAAAGTATGACAGATTGTGTTGATTTGCTGCATCCCCCACAAACCAACAATAACCTGCAAGGAACTGAGGCAAACATTTCATTTGTATGCACTTTATGGGCACGTTTGTGCAATAATTGATTTGTTTAGTATAATAAAGTCCACCAGTGAGGTAAAGAAGAGTAAAATACAATCCCACCCACCAACATCTCCATCTCCTCCAATCTCTAACGTTTAACTACAGCCTCCAGACTGGCCATTCATCTGAACAATTAATGATCAACATCTCGAAAAACAGTTTGACAGGCCGTCATGACTGACTCAGAGCTTGTTAGTGACTCTGAAGCAGTGCGGTTTTCTCACCTGTGTAAAGGTCAGACTCTCCGTGTTTTACATCCACTGACCTTTACAACCTCTCAGTGATTTCACAGAGAGAGCACAAATCCAGACAGATGAAGGTGTTAATTAAACGGCCCTGCATAATGTTGGGAAAGAAATATCTGCAGCTTCCCAAGAGACCACACAAACGTATCTCTGCAGCGAGGGCTGTGACACCAGCCCAAAGTTACACATGGAAATGAGTCCTCATCGTTTAACAGATCTCTACGCCAGACAGAGTCACAACAAAAATTCCAATAATCTCAACTTCGAGACACGAGCACGTTTCACAGGTTTTCCTGTTGCAGGATAATACAATATGTAATGCGTTTTCATTGAATTGTAGGGGAATATCCTGTGCCAGTGTGGTGTAGACTAAGTTTTGAGCGAGTAAAACACACTTTCACTACACTTTACACTTCAAACACATGCAAATTTAGGAAACGGCTGACAAGGCCTTCTGCAAACAGACCGTTGCAAGAGTGGATTGAGTGTGTAAATGAACTAAAGAAGAAGACACAGAAGAAGACTTCCAGAGGGCAGGAGAGACGTCTGCACACTTAATATGACTGATTATAAAGGCAGACTAATAATACCGCTGTCATTTAATGCTAATCCATGGATTTAGTGCCGTGTCATGCTAAAATCATCTGAGACGCACAAAATTAAAAGACGTGTCACTTCTCATGCATCCAAGAGCTTTAATAAAAGTTGCATTATAAGCTGAGCCTCAAACCTCTAACAACACCATTTCATTTATTACGGATCAAATTGGCCATAAGCATGAAAATGTACGGGCGGATTTTGTTTAACAGTGCAAATATCACAAAAAATTGCATATGCATGTTTATTAATATTATTTTTCTTTCTGGTTTTGTAATATTCATCCACTGAATCACTGAATCTTACTTTAACAACATGCCATCGAGTTCTGTTTAGATGAAAGCATACATCTACATGTTGGGTATCAACATGGCACAATGTTAGCGTTCTCGTCTTTACTTCCTTTGTTAGCGCTGGGCATCGGTTAAATGTATTTGTGAAAGGCCAGTGTGTGTATTTTTAAACACTTAGCCAAATAAAGAGACTCCCAAACCAAAGCCAATCATCTTCAAATTCAAGACAAAATACAACACCCACAGAATCGTCTCGCAGCGTTTAATTTATCTGCAGCACAGGAAACTGAGCTCCGTCCTCTGCCCACATTCGCACACACATAATCTTCTCCAGCATCACAAACCCAAACACCTCCACACACCATCTGACTCTGTTTGACGCGCTTGGCTCCGCCGAGGGGCCGGAATAGCCATGGATATCTGGCCCGAGGACAGAACACTGACAACAACGCCCGCTTATGTGCCGAGGACAGAATTCATCTGCCTAAATGGGGCAGTGGCTATTTAGCAGCTCCAAATCGCCACAATCCCACTGCCTTATGCAGCAAATATCTGTCATAGCCCACCGAAGGCTTGGCGTTTCACGGCGCTCGGCTCGTTGTGCAGGACAGACGGCCAGAGCGCTCCAGATGGGCCCGAGCACGGCTCCTGAATTCAGCGATGCTGCAAGGACACTAACGGGGATGATTTGCATACTAATCTATGGCTGCAAATATTCAGCCTTGCTAATGAAATACAGTAATAGCCTGCTCTTCATTTGCATAATAAAATAATTATTGTGTCTGATAAAACCTCAAGGGCAAAGCCCGTTCGCAGTCCCCAATAAACACGGGTTAACAACTCCATCCCCGCACGCTCATAAACACCCACTTATTAATAGCGATCGAGAAAGAGACTTTCCCTGCAAAGGTGCAGGACACAAATCAGCATCAGATCAGCCTACGTTCTCGAATTAAAACTCAGGAATCGATTCCTAAGATTGCAAACTAGCCAGATGTGGAAAACGGTATGGCGGGAGGGGATGGAATCAATCACAAAGCCATCAGCTCCTGAACCAAATTGAAAAACACAAATAATGATCCAATCAACATGAAGAAACACAGATAGTGCTTGTGTTGTTTTGGGTGAAATTGGAAAATGTTATTTTACAGAAGGTTAGTCACAGACAGCGTCAGATTAATCAACTTCACTGGAGATCTCATAAATAAAAACTCCGCTCTGCACTGCTCTCTTTTATTATGTTTAGCTTTATTTCAGACCTGTGCCATTCATACCTACATTTCTAACCGTGAAAGCACCGTTTTTAACCCTGCAGTGCTAAAATACTGCTAGAATGTTGTTTAGCAACCATTCGTAAACTCAATAATAGTTTCTTTGTTAAAAATTCATGAGCTTTACAAAGCTGCGACTCAAGTCTCTCAGCAAAAGATAAGCCATGTAGCTCTAAAAATGACCTTGGGTTCACAGTTTCACATGAGAAAGCCTGTAGCTGTACAGTATGAGGGGAAACGACTTCTGTGACTTTCAAAACCGAACGGACCTGCGAGGACGGCTAAACGGCTTCTCTCACTTTTACCTGAAACAAAATGTTCAATTATGTAGAAATGACAAAAGGTGTCACTTGTCTGTAGGTAAACAACACGTGTCACTTCCTCCGCTGTGCCTGAGTGCTTCGATTCACGGGTTTACGGCTGTTTTGTGTGCTTTCGTCGAGTGGACCGGGAGTCTAATCTTGCTATTAACATTATTCCTGTGACAAGGGAGAAGCAGTCTTCTTGAAGGGCACAAAGTAGAGCAAAATGTTGAAAGCGCACACATTGTAAATGGATTTCCTACCAATTAAAATGGCTGAAAGCAACACCTTCAGAGACTGTCAAAATACTCCTTAACCCCCTGGATGACAGCGCTGTCGGCACACCTGCACAAAATCACTGAATCACTATACACACCACGGCCATTTGCATGCCAATTAAAGAGCGCTGCCGTACACAGAGATCACAGAATACATCATTAAATGCATCTGTCAAAAATAAACAAACAGGAATGAGGAGCATCATTTTCATTACTGTGTTCCAGAATTTGGGGTCATAAAAATCCAACAAAATGGCTTCATTTTCTCAATGTACAATATAAATGGCTGTTTCCTGAGATTTGAGGCTGGGATACGGCCTGCACATGTTCAGGGGGAGATGATGTTTTACAGCCAGCCATTTGCTGGAAACCTCTGCTTGACATCAGCATGCTCCTCTGACCCTTCATCTCCTCATCCCGTGAAACACAAACCCTTGCTGGGGTGTGGGACGGGAGCAAAAGAGAGAAAGAAAACAGTAGCTGAAATCAGACACTGGCACGTCTAAGAGGAGAGCCTTTGTGTAGTCGAGGCTGTTCTTCTGGAAATCATTCAGCTCTGTGCAGTGGGAGTATTTAGCTGGAATTAGTGCTCAGCTTCTTTAATTTGATTGGTCACCTCGAGCATTTTTGAGAAAATGTAACTTTTTGAACTGTTTTTATCATCAACAAAGAGAGTTGCAATTTAGCCATATCTAATTATTACTTATGACATACAGTGTACATTAACATATTGTGTGTGATTATTGCATCAGCTCGCTCTGCTGTAAAGCTGCTTACGCAATACAACATGACATCAGCACGTTTGTCGTGCTCCGTGTTGGGAGAATCAGCTTGTCACTGGAAAAGCTGGGGTGTGTTGAAAACAGCCGAAGTACTGTCAGGACTCTGAAAATCAAAGAGTTTAACACTGACGCTTTTCCTCCATTGTCAAGCTCAAACAATCGAGAGCCCCCCACAGGGCGTTCACAGTCCCCAATCAAACACCCTGCGTGCTGATTGGCCAGCTCTGATGATGTCACACAGGGCCCGGAGAGGCAGACATGAATTGAATTGCAGACGCACCTTCTCTTCACACACCGCCCTCCCAAACAAAGAGAGGGCGAGCCTGACCTACTCCACACAGCCTTTGATAACAGCTCTCTAAAGGCAGAAAGAAAGAAAGAAAGAGAGAGAGAGAGCTCTGGCTGCTTTACTGATGAGACGTCTCCTCTGTAGTTTAACCTGTCCCCACGCTTTCCTTCCGCACCATTTTACAGCGCCCAAGAACAAAAGACGAGTCGGCAGCATATAATTACCCACGAACGTGTGCGACACTGCCAGCATGAATCCCTCGTTCTCACTTTTACTCAACGCAATCTCTCTCTCCAACAATAAAACACCGCCGTGCCACTCTACACGCGATTACCTGACACTTAAAAACACAACACTTTTCTTTGCCACGGGAAAAAGTTTGATGTGTTCATATGGCTGTGTAGCCATGAAATGTCAAGGTATGAATAAAAATGACGTTTCCCATTCAGGAGAGGAAAGTGTTTCCACAGGTAATCATCAAAGCAGAAAGAGGTGGCACGGGCGAGCGCTGATGAATTCACGAATAAACGCTGCGGAAAGGGCAGCAAGGCCTGGACACGCAACGCTTCACCTGCGTTTATATCACAGCGGCGGACACGCAGGGATCTGGATTTAATCTGATTTACAAAACGGGGAGAAAATATGAAAGGACAGAGTTAAGAAGCGGGAAAAATGATGACTAGGTGAGTTGAGAAATCGAGTGTGTGTGTGTGTGTGTGTGTGTGTGTAATGGGGTCCAGGGAGGATGGTGTACTTCAGCTAGCTGTCACAGTGTTTGAAATTTCTCACATGCGTTTGAGGAACTGCAGACAATCAAGAGCGGTCGGTAAATGTGCTGAGGGTGCAGGAACACACACGTCCACGAGATCTAGTTCTCGTATAATCTCCTGCTCGCCTCCGAGTCTGGCTGAAGCCCAGGTGAGATGACAGTGAAAAATCGGCTGCGAGGCCACGCTGAAATCATGTCGGCTAGTTTTCTGTTTTTTTGCATTACACATGGAAGTTAGTTAGTTTAGTTTAGTTAGTTTTATTTAAAGTTTGACATGACAAGATATTGCACTAAACCCTGAAAAGTGTCTAACAAACAAATACTCCAAGACAATCATTACTTAGTATAAAACAAATAAAATATATAAAATATTTAATTATGCCTGTATGACTAACACAGTCTCACAGAAAAGGCATCATAATCAAGAACCTTGAAGTTATCTATACAACAATTTTAAATCACGAGGAATTCATGCCGTTTAGTTTTGCTCCTGGGAACATCAAATGTCTTGTGCCACTGAAGAGAATAAGTTGTTACAGGAGCCATAGGCAGGAAATGATGCAACGGTGAAGTGTCCTTGAATATGTTAGTAAGAGTACGTAAGGTGGCTTCCTCACGCCTCTCACTCGGTGTTGGGAGAGAATGTCTATATACAACAGCATCACTTTTGAATCCTCTCTAACTCCTCGGAGAGACCACCCCATACTGGACTATATCCAAGAACTGGCCGTATAAAGGTCAAATATACCTGCACTAAAACATCAGAAAGAAGACCCACTTTTCTTGCAGTGCAAAGGTAGTATATTCTGTACTCTCACACTGGAACACCCTGTTTACAAGACTGGCCTGTGTTCTGCTTTGGTCCTCAACAGGTTTCTTAACTAGTCTAACCAGCAAGACTCCTTTGGGTTGACCAGCCCATGAAGCTCTCCCAGTGTCTTTATAACTGTGTTTTGTTGTCAAACTTTCTCAAGAACAACTGAGAATGTTTAATAGGCATTTAAATTTAACCAATAATGTGTGTCTTTGCCCTGGTACATAATCATTTTCTATATCAGTGTATTAGCATTAATGCTGAAAGAACATTTTATAAAAGCAAACCCTGGCCTGAGCTTCAGGACCAGACCACACCAGCACCACTGCCTTTATATCAAAACCACAGCCTCTCTAATTCATGCCAAGAATTTTTGCTTTTTACTGCTCAGAAATCCAATTAAGTGAGAAAAAGCCGTATCCTCTGGCTAGCCCAGGGCCGCTGTTTTTCTGCAGTCAAGGAAAGGAGATTGAAACAGAGAGTGGGACGACCAGCAAAGCCCAGATCCTGAGGCTCATCCGCACTGGCCGCCGGTCATCTGTTTACTGGATCAGCTGTAACTGTGAGGAGAAACCCGCCGGACAGGTAATGCCAGGATTCAGTGCACTGTTGAAACCTACACACACACACACGTCTTGTGTTTCAGTGAGATGAGGTCTTTATGACTTTATGACACAATAAATCAACGCTGCTGAGTCTGTGAATGACACAACAACATCAGCTGACAGTCTGTCATATATCTCTCAATCCACCTGCATACCTGCCATTCCTGCCATCAAGCCAGCTGGAACACTACCCAACACGTTCTCAAGAGTCAAATGAGAGAACAGTGGGAAGTGCAGGGTGCTTGCCAAGGCTTTTGAAGCACCGTAGTGCAAAAAGCATCACCATAATCACTATTTTTATCTTGATATATTTGAGAAGCTTATGAAGCTTATGTAAGATAATACGACTTGTTTTAGAGAATGTCTGGAATTAAATGTCTTCTTCTAACTGGCTTAATTTTTTCTGTGTTTTTGGATGAGAATTGGAGAAAAACTTTGATAATGACAGACTATTAAAAAAAAATGTACACAGAGATAGCCTTCTGAAGTTAAAATGGTCATGTTGTGTGAAAGACGTTCGCGTGCATGTTGTATTTCCTGCAGGGTACATCTCATATAACATCTCGGGAGAAAAAAGAACAGAGCGCAGACTTACAGCATGTCACAACCTGCACACACTACACACACACACACACACACACACACGCACACACACAAGAGTATAAGGTGTTTAATGGCACTGATGTGAGTGTTTTGTTGAGGCCAAATCTGCAGATTTTCTGGTCAGCAGAGTTTTACTGTCCACATCTGCAGGAGGTGATAAGCCATAAAAATGACCCACATTTGGCAGGACACTCTTACACACACACACACACACACACACACATCCACCCCTGACTGCAATGGAAAGTAAAGCCCACTGAGAACTCTAAATCCACTTCTAGCTGAAGTGTGCCATATGTTATGTTTTTTTTTTTTATGTTGAAGATATTTCTCATAATAGGGCCTTTCCCATCGCGGGAACCTTTTCATAGCACCAGAACTAATTGTAGAACTACCCACTTTTGGGCGGTGCGACTGCAACCCTTTAAATGGTACTGGGGAACAGTTCACACAAAATCATCCCAGTACTTTACTACTGTACATTTAGCTCTGGAATTAAAGCAGTGCGAAAGATACCACAACTCTGTGATGCTTTTCATGTTTGAGCATCAGACACAACATTAACTCACCCTTTTCCAACAAAAAAGGACATTTCAAGTTCAATTTATTAGGAGTATACTTATAAAAATAATATTTTCCAAGTATACTTTATGTGGGACGTATGATAATTTCAACGTACATGTAAGTGTACTATTTTAATACTTCTTGGGATCTATTTAAATAATTGTTGGTAAATTAGAACTTTAACAGTAGATTTCCTTTAGTATCCCACTTTTTAGCTTATAAAAGTATACTTTAAGTGTACTTCAATTGTAACTGTAGGGAACCTTGAGTACTAAGCTATTCTGTTGTATTGTAAGTAGACTGTAAACAGTATACTGTTAGCTTGCTCTTTGCATATACTGCAAATATACTTGTAATTTCCACTGCAGCTGTAATAGAAACATTCTCTTAGGCACCGCTGAGGTCAACGCTGGCAGCCAGGGACATCACACAAACACACGGCTTGCTTTGTGCTTTTCTCTGTCAAGGCAGTTCTGTTGTTGTTGGGAACGTCTATTCAGCTCAGAATGGAGCCAAACAGCAAAAATCACACACACTCACACGAGCACGCACACGCACACACACACACACACACACACGCACACACAGCGGTGGTCAGAGCGTCTGTCTGTTCCTGAACAAGGTTAATCATTAACACACACAGTTAACATGACTAACTTCTGTTCCGCATCCTGAGTTAAACAAGGTCAGAATCACAGCTCTGCTCTGTTCAAACAGTCCTATTGTACTTCCTGGGATCAAACACTAGTGTCAAAACACTTTTTCACTTCACAAAAGTCTTACACAGGTTGACTTCTTCAAGACTGTGGATCTGGAGTTCAGAACGGGAATCTGAATCTATCTGTTCGAGTCCAACATGTCAGAAATAAAAACAGAACTGAATGTGTACTATGGGTTAAGCTGAGATTTTCATTCATCTTCAGATAAATAACTAATTAACTAAATGACAGCTTCAAACCATCGAGAGTCAACACTGCAGCGAATCACAGTTAACCTTCAAAGCGGGTGTTCACGCGGTGATGCTGGCGCTCTGTGTGTGTGTTTGGCTGCTCAGAGAGCACAGAGGTGCCAGTGAACCGGCCTAGTCATTAAACCGGCTTTAAGTCCAGACTAGAGCTGGATTTGAGGCTTCCAGCGAGCAGCACAAACTTCTCCTGCCAGCCTGTGGCACACACACATGGACACACTGAGGTAAGCTGATAACAGCCGCTGAAACACAACCAGACACACACCAATCTGCTGAAGCTGTTTACACTTTCTGCACTTTTATAGAAAAGAAATCTGGGGGATTCTGTAGAATGGATGAAGGTGGAGGTGAAGCCAGGCTGCTAAAATACTTTTTCACAAACAAGAACTTTAAATGATCCATCCACAGGTTTATTGCGCTGGAAAATCTCTCTGTTCAAGCTCGAGGACACACTAACTGTGACTCAACCAATGGGGCGGGATCATCTGCTGACCAATGACAGAAAATGGTTACTGCAATACTTCTTGACATTAGAAGTGCAGATGTTACAGCTTTAATTATGGTATTCCTTTAAAATGGATGTGAGGGTACTATCAAAGCTTGATAAAATTAGCCTAAATAAATCAATCTGTGGTTTAGCATTGTTCAGAGCAAGTGTGATGTTGAATGTTGGCAAACACTGAAAGCACATGAATATGTGGTGTTTCAATATAAAATGTGTTCACACTCATGCTGGACACTAGTCTTGGGTGACTGCAGTATTCAAAAAAACAAACAAACAACAAAACAACAACAACAACAGGGTTGTTATTGTTAACACAAAAGTACAAATAAAAATACAAGTTTTTAAAATGTTATTTGACATTTAAAAAACCGCTAACTGAAATAAATGTAATATGGAAAAATAATAATAATTTAACATTTCTCATTTTCATTTGGTCTAACTTGATGTATTGAAATAACTAAAATATATTATTTAAAAATAATAAAACCATACATACATACTTAAAAATAACTAAAATGACAAAAACATTACAAATTATAATTATTTAACCTTTAACAAAAATTATAATGGAAATGGAAAATATAAATATAATTTTAACAGTCAAAAAGCTCTCATTGTTCAGAGATGGCAAGTGTTGCTGAAAATGGTCTGTTTTTCTCATTGAGCAGGTCACAGAAACAAAAACATGATCAACAGAACTTCTTCTGAATAAAACCCATTAATGACCTTTCTTTTTCACAGCTACAGCTATAATCATCCAGACAGAAAGACTGTCGGAGAGAGAGACGTTCTCGGTCAGCCCTCACAGGCAGGTACAAGAGTATGTTCGGCTTTAAGGACCAGTGTTGAGGGCGCTGCAGACCTGATGACGGAGGGGAGTTTGGGGAACTTTATGGCAGCGTTTAAAGAGCAGAGAGTCATTGACTTTACACACCATACACATGAATCACTCGCAGAGCTGGAGAGACGCCCAGAGGCTGGTCACTCATTGGCTGGAAACGCATGTGTAATGTAATATTTGTGTGTGTGTGTGTGTGTGAGAGAGATAAGAGCACACAGTCTCAGGTAAGAGTCATTTAACTCCTCCGCACACATTCCACACTCCTCTCTGACTGCTGTTCTTTTGTCATGTACTAATTAACTGTGCTGATCCCAGACCAGCCAAACTCTCCTGTCCCAACATCACAATGCACTCTGGGCAGGACCATCTCGCTTTGTGCTTCATTCTTCAGAGCTAATATATGCTGCTAGCAGTCAGCAAGAGCACAAAAGAGCTCGGAGATTGTGTTGCACCCTTGGCCCTTCTCTGTTTCTTTATCTTCTTCTCTCTCCGCTGGCCCAGCAGCCCTGTCTCTCTGCATTACAGTCTCCTAGTTTGGTCTGGGTGTCTTTCTCCCTAATAACATCCCCTGACCTTGAATTAAATAAATTAGTGACTGATGAGCAATTCAGATCAGGGCGATTAACAGACAGCACAGATAAGAAGAATTTCGAGTGTGTCATGTTTCCGCCACGGGCTCCGCTCCATGAAGTCCATCAGCGGAGTCAGGATGTGTCCATCTGATCACATTCACTCCCTGTCTAGGATACGTAGTCTTGTCCAGCAGACATGCTCATGGAATGAGAAAACAGACCAAAAATGTGTTGTACTACACAGATTTTCATCCAATCAAATGTTGTCTTGAATATAAGCGTACCACCCTGAAACCTGACAAGCAGTAAATCACTGCTCATAATTACAGCATTTCCTGTCCAAGCTTCCTGTTTCAACCAGTGGCCAAACTGTGTCATGTTTTAACAGTGGTCGACCGATATTGGGGGGGGGGGGGGGGGGTTATTGATTTTTGTTTTTATTATTATTATTTAAGAAATTTTAAATCATTTGACAATGGATTAAAAACTAAATGTGTAAAATAAACATACTTAAACTTTAGATGACTTTAGATGAAGTATATTTCACAAATAAATATTTAATACGAATATATTTAAAAAGGAAGTAAACCCTGTAACCAACATGGCACTCAGTATTCTGGGAAGTTTATGTGCATTGGGAATCATGTTTTTTAAATAAAGCCAGGCTAACCTTCATTTTACATTCAGTGAAAATGGCATGGATATGACACTGGTCAAATGCATAAAGCACAGCATAATTTGAAATCCCGAGTTTAAAGTTTAAAGCATTCAATTCACATGGAGCGACCGTCACACAGAGAACACGTGATCATGCTGATACACACTTCACAAGATCTCACAGCTGGATTACACTGAGTTTGCAAGGTTTGGGAAATTAAACGTTCATTAGTCATTCAAAGGCCTTGCCGATATATCGGTCGACAGATATTTTTTTTTATTATTGATTTTGGTCATTAGTTTACTGTCTGTCCATTTAACAATGGAAAGGCAAACACTATAATACATTTTCTGTACACTGATGTCATTCAGCCAATATGAATTTATATAGTTTAATCAAGTGTTTGAATATCTCATAAACATTTAATTCCACAAACCACTTAGCAGTTCTTCTGATCTTCTGAAGTGTGCACTGTAATGCACAAAAATGCATTTCAAACTATGCTGCTACATCCAGATGTCGTATTCACTGTTTACTACATGAGAAATTTGCATTGCCTGGTCTTTATTTGAGAAATTATGAACCCTGTTCTGAGATGACTGACAGTAAAGAATATATATATATATATATTTTTAATCAAGTTCAAATTTGAATTAAGAAAAAAAAGTATAGAAATAAAGTATATATATATATATATATATATATATATATATATATATATATATATATATATATATATATATATATATAATGAATTTTCAATGGATTGATTTCTAACTACTTAGGTACATATTATGGTAAATAAATTACATTTAAATTAAATTAAATTAAAAGTTAAATTAAATTAAAATAAAATTTATGCATTTAGCAAAGAGCTTTTATCCAAAGTGACTTACAGTGCATTCAGGTTATCAATTTTTACCTATCATATATATATATATATATATATATATATATATATATATATATATATATATATATATATATATAATCTCAGCAATTGTTATGTGTTATCTTTAAACAAAATTATGTGATCTTTGTGCACCCTGCTGTAATAATAAAAAAAAAAAAAACTATTGGTCAATCAGAAGGCACGCCAACAAAATGATTCTTAATGGATATAGTATATGTTTTTCAAGAAAAAAACACTATAATCTTGACGTTACCAGCAGAGTTGAAGTCTTCATCTTGTGGTGTTGCTCCTAAGACTCCTGAAAACCACATAAACATGGTCTTGGTTTGGATCTGGCCTCTGTTTAGGGACCCAGACTACACCACAGTCTATTTCTGACATGCCAAAGGTAATCATCACCTCAACCACTATCATCGCAGCATCTTGGCTTTCAGGAAACGCATGGCTCTGAATGATTGCTGAGCTTCTGTGTTTGACGTGAGCACTGCAACATTCAGCATTCCCTCTCCTGCAGTTCATTGAGTTGGACAGTCTGGTTTTGGGGCTGACAGGCTGTGGTCTGGATCTGGAACTGATGTGTCTGGCATTATTTCACTCTGGTTATTCAGCCCGGAGCATTACTACAACACATCTCCACCCAGATTAACCGGGATCAGGTTTCTCACCTGCGGTCTGAACTCCTTCCCGGTGGTTCTCAGGTCAGTATCAGGTTTCCTGAGGAGCTTCTTCAGCTCTGACCTGAATGAGTGTCACGCTCACACTAAAGCTCTGTCTGGATCCCATTTTATCACAGGACAAGCAAAGACTCAACACAATACTAGCAATATGATTCCTGTGGCTCAGTGGTAGAGCATTGCGTTAGCAGCATAAAAGGTCATGAGTTCAATTCTCAGAGAACATACTGGTAAAGTGCACTCTAAGTCGCTTTGGATAAATCATCTGCTAAATGCTAGGGCTGGACCAGAATATTCAAATATTAGTTCGGTGAGCTGGCATTAGATTTTCAATTTTGAGAATCTAATTTATTCTTATTTTTTATTGTTTTGAACACCTGGCATCCCCCGCGAAACAGTTCTCATTAGTGATGGGAAGTTCGGATCATTTGACCAACTCGGACCTTTGAGTCTATATAAGAGAATTCATTTAAATGTATTTATACTGTTTGTTAATTAAAATGTGTGATGCTTTTATTGAAAGTATGCTATTGTGTTCTTTATTTATTAGCCTACAGTTTGTTGAACATTCATAAATTCTTAATTATTAAATAATAAATAATTATTGTTTCCTCTATTTTAACACAATTAGAGAACGATAACAACATCTCATCAATAACTCAAATGAATAAAATGTGTTTCTGCATAATTATTAATAAGTTTGATTGACAGCAGTGTTAGCCAAGTGTTATCCAGGCTCGTTTGGGCATATGTAAATTTGTGCGTGTTGACCCATTCTGTTGGACTGTAATTTGCAGCTGCGTTAGAAAATGTAAGAAAAACAGCAGCAATGCATAATCCTGTGAAGAAAAAAAAAGACTTTGAAAAACTGAGGGAGAGAGTTCATCAGTCCGCAAGTAACAGTAAGACTTTCAGTTCCACGTGTGAACCGGTTGATTCTGTGAAGCCCGTAACACTACTGTCAGATCAATCATGAATGTCATTTGAGCTCAGTCACTGCTTTTACTCGGTGTTCAAAATCCTTTGGTATGCGGTGACTAATGAATTCAAGACTAGTTGTTGCCAGTCGTTCTTTAAAAGATTAGCCTATTTTGAATTTTTATTATTTTGTTTTATTTTTTTATTTTTTATAAATGTTGCAACTCAGGTTGGCTATTAACTGCACCTGTTTCCTAATTTGTAGGCCTATTAATTTGAATAAGGGGGAAAAAATCATAAACATGACATTTCTGAATAAAATTCTCGTATGACCTACACTTTAGTTATATCTAATTTGGCATTTTCAATTAGCATAGGCCTGTTACATTCTTTTTATTAGCCTATTAAGTTACTTTTATTAAATTAATATTACAATTATTTTGACCCACAATAATTTCATAGAACATAACAGCATAACTGAAGCGTTGCAAGCATATATATATAGGTTTATTATAGGCAGTGAATTATAGGCTTATGATTGAAATTATTAACACTGCGATCATCATTGAGAAAAAGCTTTATTTCAAGCTACCATTATCAGCTTATGAAGCAGATTTGTCTCTCGTGGTCTCTGAGAGAATATGTGCAGTAATGCAGCTTCAGATGCCGAAAGCGCCATCAGTTTTTAACTTTGACTTTCTAGTGAATGAACTGATATTGAGAGGTTCACCGCATAACTCTTGCACAAAGTTTGCACATTGCTTGTATGATATTCACTGGCTTGCCTTCCTGGTTTAAAACAAATATATACCCCCAAAAATACAATACTGGTTACACCACTGATAGTTGCCCTACTAAATGCATAAATAATAATATGTTCTTTTTTGCTTGGAAAAATGAGAGATTTGGTAAGTGGTTCCCCATTATCAGTTATATGATCAGTTGCATGTTATTGTTTGTTATATTTACATGAATCAAAGTTTTACCCTGCTGTCTGTTACAGGGCTGTGGATGTACAAACTCTGTCTTTAATTGTTTCACTATTTCCTCCTTTTTTCTCTCTCTCTCTCTGTCTCCGCTGTCTTTCATGTGTGTCCAGGCATACAGGGCTTCTGCTGATCACTGCCCGAGGACACACTTACAGGCCTGATGGACACAACAGAGAGAGAGAGAGAGAACGGCCCACGGCCAAACACTGCCGCCAACACTCGGCACGCTGGGAAAGGATTTACCCTCCTCCAATACCACACACACACACAACAGATACACAGCGAAACATTTTCACATCAAATCATTTCAAATACGTTTTTTTTTTGTGCCCAGATATGAAACATCCTTGCCGAATTATGCTCAGCAAAATAACTTTTTTGCTTCAGGAAACCCAAGTCACATGATATGAAGTGTACAAATGCTGTCAAGAAATATTCTAGACTAGGATATTCCTGCTTCATATCTAAAGCTTCCGACCCTGTAGCGCTCTGCAGTCTGACGTTTGGAAGATGACATATTAAAAAACCAAATGAAAATGTCAGTAATTTACTTTTCACTTACAGTACTTGAAATATATTTAAATCTCTGAATAGAATAAAACTGACCAACATTTAAATCTCTGAATACAAAAAATATAAATAAAAAAATAAATAACAATATAAAATTCTGTACACGGAATAAAATCAGCTGATATATAACTGGCTAAATATGCCAAAAAAGGCTAATATGTAAATCTCTGAATAAAATAAAACCAAACGATATTTAAACCTTTGTATAGACCTCTGAATCCAAAAAAAAAAAAAAAGATATTTTAATCTTTGCACAGAATAAAAATGACCGATATTTAAGTTCCTTAATATGCCAAACCCATACTATATTTAAATTTCTGAATATAACAAAAATTGACTGATGTTTAAAACTTTAAATAGAACAAAACCATCCAACATTTAAATCTCTCAATAGAACAAAGTCAGTTAATATTTAAATCTCTAAACTGAACAAATCCAACCGATATTTAAATCTCTAAATAGAACATTAACAAATATTTAAATAGTTTAATAGAAAAAAAACAAAACAAAGCATATTTAAATACCTTATTAGAATAAAATACAATACAGCTATAAAATCTACTAACATGTGATGAGCGAAAATGTTGACCAAGTGCACATTAAGCTACAGAACTACAGCGCGTTCAAGATGTATGCATAAGCCGCTGAATAACAAAAAACAAATCTGCCTTTTTTGAATCTCCATAAAACAGTAAAAGCCACGAGATCTGTGGCGACTGAAGGAGGTCACCTCAACGACTCAACTGAGCTCATATCAGTACACAAACCCTCGGACACGCACTGCACTGATAACATCCCATCATTCTCCTGACACAAAGAACCGCGTCAGGTTACATTAGTTACATTAAACTGGGCAACTACAGAGAGATCCAGACAGAGCGAGAGAGAACGAGTCTCTCCATGGCTTCAGCGCTGCATCTTCCACTGCCACTTTCAATTAAGCAGCAGGAAAACTACCTCCGGTCACATCACCAGAAACAATAGCTGAACTGTCCCCAAGTGTTCATTAATTGTGATGTGTTTTGTTGCTATTTGGTCTGTGAAGCTTTTCAATTTAACGAACAATAAACAGTGCATTTGAAATGAAGAGATGTTCTGAAGCACAAACAAAATCCTTCTGAAGCCCATCCACCAAAACTATCCAAATTTAATTTTTTGTTTCCATTTTTCACACAGTCGACACTTGCAGAAGTATTTTTTATTATATATATATATATTTTTTTTCTTTAATACTTTTGTAAAAGACATCTGCTGTGATTGTTTAATCTTTAAATATCTGTAGTTCTTCTTTAGCGGAGTCGATTGAATCCTGTACGATGTACCATAAGTGAAGGTAGATAACTGTAGGTGGTCATTTGTGATGTCATGAAGATTTCTAAGTCATTTAGTTTCAATAAATGATCACAGACACCAGGGGAAAACAATGCTACATGTAAATCATAATCAGAATTGGGTATAATAATGTGTTACTGTATTACATTTACATTTAATCAATTAGCAGACTTCTAATTCTAATTTTCTATAATAAAAGTAAGTAATATTCTAATTACTTTTCCTGGTAAAGCAGCAATGTAAAGCGTTACATTTGATATTTAATTTGATTATAGTTACTAATGTCAGTAAAACTGTGTTACTTAAAGGGGGGGTGAAATGCTCGTTTTCACTCAATATCCTGTTAATCTTGAGTACCTATAGAGTAGTACTGCATCCTTCATAACTCCAAAAAGTCTTTAGTTTTATTATATTCATAAGAGAAAGATGGTCTGTACCGATTTTTCCCGGAAAAACACGACCGACTGGAGGCGTGACGTGTGGGCGGAGCTAAAGAATCACGAGCACCAGTAGGCTTTTGCGTTGAGAGTGTTTGAAAGCTGTGACATTACCGTGAGGGAAAAACCATCATCCAAAACAAACCATGGCTAACAGTCAGATTCAGCGTATATTTATGATCCAGAATCAGATCCCGAGGCTGAAATTTAACAAGAGCAGCAGCAACAACGTCTCTATGTGGTATGTACCGTATGTACTGAAAAATGACTGGAAAAAGTTCCACTTTATGTAGTCTTTTTTTTTCTTTTTTTTTAAGCTGTACATGTGGAAAGTGCAGTTTGATGCCAACATCGCATGTTGTTTACTTGATGTGCTTACACGCCGATAGCTAAGTTAACAACACAGAGATATTTGAAGCAGTTTTACTCACCGCCTGCGGTTCCAACACACGATCGTGACCCTTTTTCATTGGGATTGCATCATCCTTAAGAAATAAACGATGTGCAAATCCGGCGTCAAACTGGGCCTTGTTTGTAAAACAAGCATCTTCGAAATGCAGGGAACAAACAAAAACACTTGCACAACTCCGTTGATGCTCTGTAAAAATAAACTCCATCCACTGGTCCCTTAATGCTGTTTTTTCTTTGGTAATCTGTGCAGGGTTGTCTTGCCCTGGCAACCAAAAACACACTTCATTTGTGACATTTGGCGACGCTCTCGCTCTGATCAGTGAAGTCTGTTGTGCTCTCAGTGCTCTGCTATACGGGAGCGTGCGCTCTTCCAGCAGAAGTGCCTCAGGACCCATGTAAGGAAATTCTGCTCCATCTAACGTCACACAGAGCCATACTCGAAAAAAACTTTCAGAAACTTGTGACAAACCAGAAGGAGTATTTTGGGAACAGAAATACTCCTTCAAACGTACAACTTAATTTTTGAAACTGTGTCCATGTTTAGCATGGGAATCCAACTCTTTAACAGTGTAAAAAACTCAGTATGCATAAAATAGCATTTCACCCCCCCTTTAAGAAACAAATGCAGACTGCAGTGTTCAGAAATATGAAGTAAAAATAAAATTTTCGGATCTTTAATCCGTCACTGGAGAATGCGAGCTAAAATGCAGATGAGTCCTACAACATTTAGATGTAACGTTAAAGGTTTGCCTTTCATATTTCAAAATGTTGCATTTGATTTCATATATTTTATATTTTTGGAAAAATACAACAAGTGAAAGTTTACAAGTTTATGTCACAGTAACACTAATATAAGTTAAAATAAATGACACATCAGAATGAGATCTTTCACATTCAGCATTGCATTCTTCTTCTGAGGTAAACTCAAGGCTTATTCCTCAAAGTGCGTCTTCTTCCGAAAACTAAAATAGCCGAGATGAACTTGATGAATCTTTTTTTGTTTACAGAGGCGATGTGGGAATTCATATATTCACACATTTCAAGCCTGGTTTCACATGGATGATCTTACAGCATTGGTGGGCAGTGAGCTCAAGACCGTACCTCGCATTGGTTTCGTACAGATTATTTTATCAGAGAATATTTGTTTTCCACATGACATTTAAAAATAGACACTTCAAGCTTTCTTTAAATGTAATTCTCAGTGTCAAGTATTCTATGAGTTTCACTTTATAGTGTATTTCTTTGCTTTGATAACTTCAAAAGTCAATTAAACTTTAAAGTAACTTGAAAGTAAAGTAATTAGTAATTTGATTACTTTTTTAATGCAGTGATTAGTAATGTAATCAAATTACAATTCTAAAGTAATTAGTAATTTGACGTGGATTACTTTTTTGAGTAACTAATCATGTATAGTTTAGGTAAATATAAATAAAAACAATTTAAAGGGAGGTAAAAACACTTCCTATATATTTTGTTGTTGCCTTATCAAATTCTAGGCCTATACTTAAGGGGTTAGTTTACCCAAAAATGAAAATTATGTCATTAGTAACTCACCCTTATGCTGTTCCAAACATGTAAGGCCTCCATTTATCTTCAGAACACAGTTTAAGATATTTTAGATTTAGTCCGAGAGCTCTCAGTCCCTCCATTGAAGCTGTGTGTACGGTATACTGTCCATGTCCAGAAAGGTAAGAAAAACATCATCAAAGTACTCCATGTGACATCAGAGGGTCCGTTAGAATATTTTGAAGCATCGAAAATAAATTTTGGTCCAAAAATAGCAAAAACGACGACTTTATTCAGCATTGTCTTCTCTTCCGTGTCTGTGTGAGAGAGAGTTCAAAACAAAGCAGTCTGGATATCCGGTTCGTGAACGAATCATTCAGTTCACCAAATCGAACTGAATCGTTTTAAACGGTTCGCGTCTCTAATACGCATTAATCCACAAATGACTTAAGATGTTAACTTTTTTTTTATGTGGCTGACACTCCCTCTGAGTTCATGAGGGCATGAACTCATGAACTCTAGTGTTATGAGGGCAGGTAAACCGAAGGCTTGAATCAAGGGCAATTATCGCAAATGACGCCATTACGTCGAGCGCAAAAGAACTGGTGAACCGTTTTCTTCAAACGGATTATTGAATCGAACTGTCCGAAAGAACTACTGGTGATCCGAACACCAATGCAACCGGTTCTTCACTCGTGAACGAGTCAGTATGTTGTTTGTTATCTGGCTCGGCTCGGTGTTCATCTTCACCTCAGTTCAGTCAGTGTACTGTTTGAGTGCATGCATTACTCCGAGATATTGGTTTGTTTGAACTCAGAGGGAGTGTCAGCCACATTAAAAAAGTTAACAGCTTAAGTCATTTGTGGATTAATATGTATTAGAGATGAAAACCATTTAAAACGATTCAGTTCGATTTGGTGAACTGAATGATTCGTTCATGAACCGGATATCACAAACTGCTTTGTTTTGAACTCTCTCTCACAACAGACACAGAAGAGAAGACAATGCTGAATAAAGTCATAGTTTTTGCTATTTTTGGACCAAAATTTATTTTCGATGCTTCAAAAAATTCCAACGGACCCTCTGATGTCACATGGAGTACTTTGATGATGTTTTTCTTACCTTTCTGGACATGGACAGTAGACCGTACACACAGCTTCAATGGAGGGACTGAGAGCTCTCGGACTAAATCTAAAATATCTTAAACTGTGTTCTGAAGATAAAAGTAGGTCTTACATGTTTGGAACAGCATAAGGGTGAGTTATTAATGACATAATTTTCATTTTTGGGGACGAACTAACCCTTTAATTTCAATTCAACTCATCTGTAAATGATGTCATGCAGAATTAGACAAATATCAAAATGTCAAATTACTTTTGTCTTCTGTTGTGTCTCCTCTTAATGTCTAGTGTGAGCTTAGGGTCCTGTAAAGCTGAGATCTGTTTGTCACAAAGCAGTTTTATTTCAAAAGAGCGAGAAAAATCCTGCTTTCCATCATGAGAGAGTTTCAAAGTGTCTTCTGTATCTCTGATGTTAGGGAATGTTGTGCACTAAATATCTGCTGTGACAGAGATAAAGTACTCTGGGCTGAAGAGCTGAACATTCACGAAGACCCCTCAGATCCCATTACAGATCAACAAACACTGCATCAACAAAACAAGCCATCTAGCAAAGAGGTTATCTGAGTGTTTTACCAGTCCCAAGAAACTCTGGATGTTTAAACAACATGAACATTTCTTTGGTGCTTTCTTGAGGAGCTTTAGCAGCACAGTATGAGCTGGAGCCTTGCTCGAGTTCAAGGGATTTGCTGGCATTTTTCAGATATCGCCCAAGAAAACACAGCATCCCTCATAATAAACAGTGTTTGGTGGGGCGAAAACCTCCCAATGGCTTCAGCGGTTACTCTGAGAATTTGCACAAGTAAACGAATGCCTCATTTGTTTTCTCCAGGAGATGTTGCAAACCATAAATTGTAGTGCGTAAGATGGCGGCCTTGAGGGAAAACGCAGACACCTATGAAGAAAATGAAGATGTTAAGAACGCTGACCAGGCTAAGCATGAACAATCTGAGCTCTGCCCCCAAACTCCTCATGAAATTCATATTAAGCTGTGAGTTTATTCAGAACCGTTCTGCTCAGGAGGATACACTTCAACATCTGCCCTCACACAAAGCCTCTACCACAAGAAGACCAACAGCTTCAACCAGTCTGACAAGGAAGAAATGAGATTTAACATGAATTATCAAAATAGATATTATGTTTCATGGCATTATCCTCTGTTACAGGGTAACACCGCTTTTCTAAAAGAAAAACAACTCTACAAATCCATCTACACACACACACACACACACAGAGCAAGAATGAAGTGAACCTGAAAGCCCCGCATTGTGTTCATACTGACACCTGATTCCTTCACTAACGTGAGTAAATAAACACAGAACAATGTAAAGCTGATCCATTCAGAGGGTCTTTCAGTGCTTTCAGAGCTTTTACCAAATCCAGTTTAGAACCAAACACCTTCCTGAGTGATCATCAGCCACTTTAACTGTCCTCCTGTAACCCCAGCAGACCGCTGGCCTCCAAACTCTACAAACCTCCTGCCAGTATGATTAGGAAATGTTGCAAAAAGTAGAGTAGGGTAATATACCGAATATTCACGATGTATTAGTATTGGTTTATTTCAAGTGTAATGCTATATTGCATTTGAAAATAGCAAATTAATAAACAAAAACAAAGTTAACTGAAAACATAACTATAGCCCTATTCGGACGGGACTAGTTTTACAGGGGGTCGTTAGAGAAATCTGCGTTTCACAGACGTACTTGGTGATTTTAATCCCGTCCGAATCTGCCACGTCTGTGTTTTTCTCACACAACTTATGTGATAATTCCAGAGCAAATTACCTACCGTTTTTCAGCAAACTCAGTGATCCTCTGAGAAAACTAATCCCGTCTGAATGCGAATGTCTGTGATTGCCGGTGATATTTTATTTCACAACGCGTTTCCTTGTGTGTTTTGGCCCACGTGAATTACCGTAGATGCTTTTACCGCGCGGATGTTTAAATAATAATAAAAAAATAATACAAATAATAAAATCAAGAGCAAGATCGCGTAAACTGTTAATACCGGCTATTGTAATATCAGCATCAGGTAAGATTACTCACGTTCATTTATGTACTCAGTTACATAATGTTTTAATTACATTTAATTAAAAAAAAGGAAAACAAGTTAAACTAAAGGAACCACACATTAATATGGTTTTGTCATACTAGCCATTTAGTATTTATTGTGTAATAATACTAATGGCAATCATTCTGAATGAATGCAATGCACGCATACAGAGCACGTGATCTCTGTGACGCCCAGATACACAAATCAGACCCTCCCACCTCTGTAATAAACACGGAGATACTAGTCCCGTCCGAATTGGTACATGAAAATCACAGACGTCAGGTGGTAAGAATCGAAACTCAAACGTAGTTTAGAAAACTAGTCCCGTCCGAATAGTGCTTATGACATTTTATCTCGCTGCTACAAGTCTTTTACTCGTGTTTCACGGGACTCATACTCTTGTGCTTCACATCACAAGTGCAATGCTGAACCAGGTGCACTACCAAGCAAGTTTGCCATGTCAGAAAATCCAAACTTATGGAGCTGGCTATGTGATGCAAACGTCAAAATGGATTAAATTCTACAAATTATGCACTATAGTAAAAGTGTTTGTGCTCATAACATTGCATTGTGCAAGAAAGCATGTGAAAATAAATATTTATTAATCAGTATCTGCCCCTGTATTCATAATTTGTGTGAAAAGAAAAAAGAAAAAGATATTGGTGTTTTAACGAAGTGTTCATTTCAAATAGAAACTGCAGTGAACTATAAGTATAGGTATGTTTTTTAGTTTCGCAAAAATTTAAGAAGAAGCACAATTTTCCAATGAGCCTATGAAGTCCAATTATGCAACACTCCACTGATTTACTTATTTGGCCAATAAGTTTCCAAAAGAGCACGACTAGTTTCACGATGTGTAAATACATGTTTTCATAGTGCCTCTAATTTTAGTTCAATCAATCCACGTCAATTGATATTAAGCCGATAATTTTTACGTGTGAATGCGAAGAGATCGTTAGACATTGGTTTATTGAGTTCTTCACTGGCTGCACTCAAAAACAAACATACATTGTTCAAAAAGATTACATAGTTATGATAGCTGTCTGACTAATCCATTCATCTAATGAACTTCTGACTCTGTTATACTATTAGCATTGCATGCTGTTTTTAGCTAACTGCCCTGCTTTATTCTGTGGAACTGATATTGATGCTATATGTAGACTGATTGTGTGTCCTCTAAAGACTCTGAAACTGGTGAAGCAGCGCGCACACACACACACACACACATACACACAGGTGAAGTGGTGGAATAACACAACACAGTGACATTGGCTGTCCATCTTCTGTGAGCAGGGTGGAAGAGTAGGAGGAAGAGGAAGGGCCATCTGGAAGTGCCCCCTGATCACAACCTCCGGTCCCAAATCCCATATGGCAGCACAGGAGCTCGACCCACACAAACACACACACACACACACATTCATGACACTTTATCTGCTCAAGCATAACAATAAACTACAGACATAAATACATGCACACACACACACACACACACACCTTCTGTCCAAATGTAGTAGCACATTATGAACACACACTTCCTCCTACCAATTATTTAAAGCAGGTCACACACATACACACACATACCATCTACATCCATCTACAACACACTTTTTGTCCAAATAAAAATGACCACATTTAAAATTGATGTGTTGATTGTTTGGTAGTACATTTACTATGTTCATAGAAAAAATATGAGACAACAATGTCACACTTTTACCATGATATAATTTAATACTTGAGATTTACTAAAAATGTATACTTGGGATTAATTTACTATACTACCTAAGCTGTACTAACTAGTCAAACAGAACCTTAAACAGCCATACACTAGATCAACCAATGGCAAGTGTTTGTCTAACCAATAGCACACATTTCCAATTGACCACCCTAATGTTCTGACAAATAAAGTAACACAGTGGCAAACTCAGCACATCTGTGGCACAGACGAAGTAACTGGCATCTGACAGCAAGTTTAAAGACCGAGATTACCCACACATGTGGTGTTTTCAACAGCTGTCAGATCTCAGATCTTCACTTTCACAAGATTTATTCCAAAAGCTTAAATATGTGGCCAAGATGAGCGTTTCCATAAACACTAAGGGGCCATGATAAGGGCGCAGCATCCAGTCTAACCAGGCGCGTAGCCAGTAATGGGCCAGGGCGGCACTGGCCCGCCCACATTACTCACTGGCCCGCCTAGGCAAGTTTGATTAAAATACATTTTTAGTTTATTTTTATTATTCAAATGTATTTAAGAAAATATATTAATATAAACCTGATTTATTGTTGACTGGAGTGTGTGTGTTTAATTTATTTTCCGAATAAAATGGAATTGTTGAAGCAAGTTGTAGAAAGCGTCCCTCCTGAACCTAGGCCTAATTGGTTGCTATGGTTGCTAGGGCGACAGGAAGACTCTCTGAGCGGCGGGCTCTGGTGGCCTTTAGCCAATGTATTAACATCGCCATAATAATGGCTAAACAAGTTTCTTTAATGTTTTATTTAAATAAAAAAAAAAGAGTTGAGGAAGAAGACACGCCACTGCCTTCATCTGTCGAGTCCACCCAGCCCAGCTCTTCAGACTCATTAACCCACAAGAAGGCTAGTCAGGCGCTGGTGGCGGCCGCCGCGTGCTCCCTGGCGGCAGTGCCAGTGCTCTCTCCCGGTCAGCCTGACGCGGGTTTACCCGCCGATCTAACAGCAATAGACGAACCACCTTCACAACCCAATCTTAAAGTATTTCCCTGCACTTTCAAAAATGGAAAATCAAGGAGCTTCTCATCAAAGTGGTATGGACAGTTTTCTTGGTTGGAGTACAGTGTAATTAAGGACGCGATTTTCTGTAAAATGTGCAGACATTTTCCCAGCGGAGCTGACAGCCCATTTGCGAGAGAGGGGTTTGTGGACTGGAAGCACCTGCGGCAGGCATGTGAAAAACACCAGATGAGCAAACCCCACTCCGTTTCACTGGATAAATTTCAAGGCTACAGGGCCAACCAAACTGCAGGTCGGGGGAATGTGTTAAATCAAATGAACCGTGATGCCATGGACTATTCATTTATTGAAAGGAATCGGGACCATCTAAAAGTTGTTTTAGACATTGTGCTGTTTTGTGCCAAGCAGGATATCCCCCTACGTGGACACAGGGAAAATGAAGATGCTTTAAATAAAGGAAACTTTATAGAATTGTTCAAGTTCATGTGCAAATATGATCCACGGATCGGAAATCGTCTAGAGCAGCTGCCCAGAAACGGAACTTTGATGAGCCCAGATATACAAAATGACCTACTGGAGTCCGCAGCCTCATTGCTGTTGCGTAAAATCAAAGCAGAGGTCTGTGAAACACCGGGCACCTATTATGCTCTTATGGCAGATGAATACAAGGATGAGTCAAACCGTGAACTGGTGGCTGTTTGTGTGAGATATGTTCACGCAGGGAAAATAAAAGAACGGGCAATCGGGTTCATGGACACAAGTGACCTGAGCGCAAGTGGTATTTCAGAAAAGATACTACAGGTGATTGAACCACTGCAACTTGACCCATCTCTGTGTGTTGGCTTCGGTTTCGACGGAGCCTCTGTTATGTCAGGAAACAAGGGAGGTGTGCATGTGATTTTGAAACGAACTTTTCCTCAAGCGTTGTATGTCCACTGCAATTCTCACCGATTGAATCTGGTACTCTGTGCAACATCAAAGGTGTCTGGGCACGTCAGCACATTTTTTGATACACTCAACAATATTCACAGTTTCATGACAGGCAGCAGCAGACACGCAAAGTTTGTGGCAGCGCAAAAGGAGCTTCATCCAGGACGCCGGTGCTTGGAACTTGAGCGATCCACAGACACGCGCTGGAGCTCCAAATCCGGAGCAGTGAGCAAAGTACTGACGTTACTCGACGTAATATTAGAAGTGCTTGCTGAGTATGCGGAAAGCAGCGGCCAATCGAAGGTTGAGGCGCAGTCCCTGCTGCAACAAATACAAACAAAAAAGTTCTTATTTTTACTCGTCACATTTGGAAAATTATTTCAGACAAGCGATTTTGCCACACAAGGTTTACAAAGCCCAACATTGTCAGTTCCTGAGTGCATCGACCTAATTGAGGGACTAAAAGAGAGCTTTGCTCGGTTTAGAGACAATTCAGTTTGTGATTTTGAGCAAGTAATGAAGCTAACAGAAGAGTTGATGCAGAAAAATGAAATCACGAGCTGGGACATCACACCTCGGACCAGAGTGAGAAAAGTCCCTGCAAGGCTTGCAGAATCAGTGGTTACAACTAGTTTGGGGAAAGCAACAAGTGTGAGAAATGATGATGACCTAAGACATATATGGAACGACATCCTTGACAGACAGCTGACAGAGCTGGACAATCGTTTCCAAGAGGATCAGTATGGAATAATGAGGGCAGCAGCGACTTTTCTCCCACAGTCTAAGACTTTTGCAGAGAAGGATTCTCTGCGGGCCCCGTGTGATCACTTTCATATATTGGTTGAGGATGCTGAACTAACAGTATTCATTGAGCAACTGCGTCGGAAAGTAGCCAATAGCCTGGAATTTCCGTCCCTCATGGAAGTATTGGACATTTGTGCTCCTGACATATTTCCAAACCTCAACAAACTTCTTCAAGTCATCATCACCCTTCCCATGACTTCTTGTAGTGTTGAGAGACTGTTCTCCACTGCAGGTAGGATAAAAACAGACCTCAGAGCATCCATGAGTACTACCCGCCTCAATAACCTGTGCCTTTTGTCCTTTGAAAAAGAACTCTGTGACTCTTTGGACTATGATGAGATCATTTCTGTTTTCAACACTAAACCCAGGCGCTTGCGTCTTGTTTTGTAGAATGAAAACAACAAAGGTAGGCACTGTTGTTTAACCGTGAAGTGATTTAACTTAGTGGTGTGTTGTGTATAGCTGTATGCCCTTATAGGCTACATTGTTTAAATGAGTTGCTATTTTTTTGGCACAAAAATTTAATTTCCACCAGGGTGATTGCATTGTATATGGTTGATTTAACAGAAATTAGGGAGCGTGTTGTTATTTATTTTAAACCATGCTCTGCTGAGAGTTTTCATTATTTAATTTCTTTTACTTTTAGCCTATATTTTCGGGTGAACTGTCTGCACTGCTGAGTAACTTGAATGAAATAGACAGGTTATTGTCTATGCTGGTGGTTTGTCCAGCCTTTATTGAGCTCTGTTGGTTGAACATGATGATTAGACAGTGTTTTGTTATTGCCTTTGCCGAATATTGCAAAATAAAGGTGTAACTGTTTTTGCAGTTTTTCTATTCTTTTTTCCACTCTCTAAGGTTATTTAAGTCATATTTTTTTCTAGGAAAAACTATAGGCCCACCCACTTTTTTAATGGCCCGCCCAAAATACAATTTCTGCCTACGCCACTGAGTCTAACTGGGTCAAACTTTTCCAACATGAGAGAAGAGGCTGAATGCAAGCCAAGATGGCCGAAGTGTCCAGGCTGATGTCATCTCATGGACAGAGAGACAAAAACGAGGTCATTCAAAATGGCCGTCAGCCTGAAGAAGATCATAGGGTAGTACAGAAAGAGAAGAATGTGGTCAAAGACACTGAGGACAAGCTTCTCAAAGCTCAAAAGTCGAAACCCAACTCTGATCCATTCACATAACACAGAAGGAATGTGTAAGATAAATAATGACTTGCAGAAGATTTGTTTTAAAGGTGCACTAAGCTATATTTGAAAAACGCTTTTGTCCACAGTGTCAAACTGAGTCCCAAATCCCACTTGTAGCCAATCAGCAGTAAGAGGTGTGTCTTATTTAGGCGTGATTGGGTGAACTCAAGGAGAGGGAAGTCCTGGAAGTGGACACTGAGGTTGCGTTGTTTATTCTTGATAGAGGAGTAACGTTGATTTTGCTTTGTTTCGCACAATTAATCCATGTTGGCTTTTGTTTGAATATGCTTATGTGTCATCTTCGTCGTTTCATGGTTGTGTACGTACGTGTGGGCTGGAGATATCAAAATAGGGCGAGGTCCTGTTGGGGTAAGGGGCATGTTTGATTTGACGTTTTCTAATATCAGCATGTTTACATAGACAAGATTAATCTGATTTTAATAAAACTCTGATTAAGGATCTACCATGTAAACAGATTTTTGATAACCTTAATCTGGCTAAAGTCATTCTTGAAGTAAACACAAAATCGAATTAAGACATGTGGACTATTCCTATTTTAGTCACATTATGGAAGTATGGTATACACTTGTACACTGGACTTTTCAGCACATTTTGCTACAGGATACACACGGCAGCGGTCAACCGTTTGAGGTCAAACAAAAGAGCATGGCTTCCACAACGCCGTCGTCTATTTAACAGACAATCAACTGCACTTGAAGCTTTCAGTAAATTAAAAATAAAAAACCCAAAACTTTATATGGCATCATAACGAAAATGAACTATATGTTTATATGTGAAATTATGGAGGGAATGCCGGATGGACGTAATGGCGTGTGTCATTATTCGATCTATGTACTATAACATGGAAGACAGGAACGTGAAAGAAATATTCCAAGACCAAGTCATGTAAACACCTTAATCATAATATTGCCTTATTTAGCATAAGGTAAATAATTATGTTACTGATGTCCATATAAACGTACTCATTGTTTGGCTAAATTTACTTAGTGCACCTTTGATTAACTTATTCAATTTGCTCCACAGTATTACGATATTGGTGCAGCATTTCACATACTTTTTTGTAACAAAAAACTTTTTTGCTTCCATGTTTGCTGGTGTTTCCAGCTCATCAGTGCTTTCATTGTAATGAAGAGAGCGTGTGCATGTGGTTGCCTGGTTGGGACGATTAAGTAAATCACGGAACAGAAAATGTATCAATTTAAGACAAACGCTTTGATTGGATTTAAACTCTTGACATCTGGCAACAGCAACCGTGAAATCTTTTTTACAAATGCAAGATAATGCAAATGGCAAATTAAGATGACACTTTCTGTATATATAATTAGCAGGGAAATATTGCAGACGATTATACTTAATAATTAAAGAGAAGCATAAATCATGATCATGACTGAAATATGATTTAATGTGCAGCCATATCTGAACTAAACCAACACTGAACTGACTGGAGCTGAATAATGACACAGTTGTCTTATAGAAATGCTTCTACACAGTCTCAACTATATTATAATACTGATAATTGGTAACACTAACTGTTTTGTATAAAGTGTTATGCCCTTTAATATGTTGTGACAGATTGCTGTAGTGGTATGTGAACCGATCATCTCTTCCTCTTAGTTATGGCTAGTTGTAGCATGAAATAAACATGAATGAACATCAGAAGGTATCTTGTTTCAACCACAGAGAGACAACAATACACACCATTTTTTAAGTTCAAGTCCACTGTGGTTAATCTACTCTCCTGTCTGTTTTCTTTATGGTCGATTCTGTGTTTTGATTGGTCAGTTTGCCTGTCAATCAAACTCTAGGTGAAGAGTAAATTATCTTAAAAAAAAGCATTATTTACTAAATTCTCATTAATTCAGTTTAGTACTGTTTCCATTTTTGATACTTCTGTCAGTTAGATAGTTAGGTAACACTTAAGTATAAAGACCAATTCTCTCTGTTAACTAATTGCTTATTATCATGCCTATTATTATCAGAGCTGTTTATTAGGGTTTATAAAGCACATATTCTGCATGAGCGTATTCTACTTCCCAAATCTACCCAATACCTAAATTTAACAACTACTTTACTATCGATAAACAGCAAATTAGGAGTTTATTGAGGCAAAAGTCCTAGTCAGTGGTTTGCTAATAGCAAGAATTGGACCTTAAAATAGAGCTACCAATATTTGTATTCAGTTTTAGTTGAATGTGACCCAAATTGAGATCCTCGTTGTTTTTGTAATGAAATTCAAAATGTTTGATGAAATGATATATCGTGAAGATACTGTCCTGTATGTTGTTTCATAAAGTCATTCAGTCAAATCATTTTTTGAAACTTTCCACATGCCACGACTAGAAATGAAGTAACAGATAAATGCTGACAATCACGTCAATCGCTGTGATAACTGCTAAACAAGTTTTTACATTTCACAAATAAACAAAGTTCAGTTCTCTTTAAAAGAGTTTGGCTCTCATTCAAGAGTTAACCGTAATAACTTTATACATCACACTCCATCGAGTGGCTCTTGACCGACTGATGCAGTGAATGTATGATTTGTTCTCAAAATGTTTATTATTATTATTATTATTTTGCTATAAAATTAAAAGGAAAAAAAAATCAGCTTTGAGCTTAACTAAGAGCTCTTCCAAGAAGCCAAAGAAAACACATTCCAGCAATATCTAAGAGGCTGAAGTTAAGCACACGCTCACATTATGAGAGGATCCGAGCACACTTAGCAAGAAACACAAGACATCTATTATCTGCTGAATATAGGAGCGTACAGACTCTCTGCTGAAGCACATCAGCCTTGAATATATCCTTTCATCTCTTCATTAATGTCAAAATATTACAATTCACATATTTCCCTGACAGTATTCACCCCACAACACTTCTAACTTCCACCGCAAGACAAAAAGTATAAAATAATAAAGCTTATTTGTGTGATCAGTGATCAGTTTCATTTTCAGAGATTATTACATTTTTTATGCTTTCTCACAGATCAAATTAAAAATATCTAAGAGATTTACTTAATAATATGAACAACAGCATTTATTCCTTTTGTGTGTTCCTGTAGCTCAACTGGTAGAGCACTGCGCTAGCAAGCGCAAGGTTGGTGGTTCAATTCCCCGGGAACACATGATATGTAAAAATTGATAACCTGAATTCACTGTAAGTCGCTTTGGATAAAAGCGTCTGCTAAATGCATAAATTTAATAATTTAATTTAATTTGTGATACTATTTAATTATCACAATGTTATTTTAGTATAACTGATATACTTTTTAAGTTTGTTAAATAGTAAATGGTTATATATATTATATGGTTTTAGTTAACGATAATTACCCTGGACCTCTCAGCATGTTTGATGTCTGATGATAGATGGAAAGGCCTGTTGGTCAGAGAAAGTGAGAGAGTATTTCTGCACTTCTGACTTCCTTTGCCCACAGGAAGGTGACAGTGGGATCTCAGTCACACTAGTTAAAACAATTTCAGCAAACATCAAGCATCAGGGGAGAGAGAGAAGGGGGGATCAATCACTGGAGATGGGCTAACACCGCTCGACACACACACACACACACACACTCTCTCCCAAATCAACACCGCATTAGACACACAAGAACTGCAGGTTTGCAGCAAATTATCAATGATAATCCATAATGAAAATAGTCAACCAAATGTTTTATCATTGATCAGTTGGGTCTGTGTGTTCTCTACAGAGAACAAGCATCAGCAATGCCACTTCACAGTGCTGAGAAACACACTTCTGTACCAAAAATTTAATAAAGCATTTGACTAAGGGATCACAGAGTGAGTCACTGAGGGGAAAAAAGTAGAGTCACACTGACAAACACACAAGAACACTTTAATAAACACTTCAATCAATGAGGTTATGCTATGGTGTATATATATTTATACTTATTTAAATACAGTATATAAAGGTGGACATTAAATGTAGGTTTTAAATGCACTATATTTAAGTAGGTTTACACTGATACATTGAATTAGTTAGCACAGGTAATGCTCATTTTAGGAGACCTGTAATTGTAACAGGATGTGAATGTAAAAGGTGGGTTTACAGGACAGGTATTTCTTTGTTTTCCTGCACTCTTATCTCACTGAGTTTATACTTTTTCTTTATTATTTGGTTGTTTATTTGGTGTTTGTTTTGCACTTTTTTTAAATGCAACTTTAATACACTTTTGTGAGTACATAATGTACACCTTACCCTACATTCATACTTCATAGTGGTTTTTTATAGTCTTTAAATTTGTTTGGAGGAGAACATTGAGCAAGATATGGAACAACATTTTTTTTTATTAAAATACAAAAAATAACTAAATTAGGAAGTTTTATCCAATTAATTGCGAGACTTTGCTCAAGCAGCATTCATTTCTACACACACACACACACACACACACACACATACACACAAACCTGTGTGGGCTTGTGAGCTGTGTGTTTCAATAACGACACATCAAATCAATGTCTCTGATTCAGCTCTCATTAACACACTTACACTAATTACAGCATGAGTCATAGAAAGACGTGTGTGAACTCAGCTGGATTCAACATATATTGATGAGAAGAGAAGAACTCATTTCAGCAAAACGACTGAACACTAAACACACTGGGGCCTTTCGCACCGCTTTAGTTCCAGAGCTAATGGCGCTTTTCCATTACTAGTACCAGCTCAACTCAACTCGCCTCATCTCGCTTTTCACTCGGTTTTCCATCTCAGATAGTACCTGACACAATATAGTACCTGGTCATCATAGTGACGCCGCAGGAAACTGACTTGACGTAATCTTCTACGCGACACCCACCCACTACCCACACACACAGGACAATGGAGGAAATCAAGTGTATGCTGTTTATGATCCTCGGGATGTGACAAATGTTGTTTCTGGAGAGGCTGAGGGCAGCAGAACGATGGTGGGGTTTATCCGGGATACTCTGTCTGGAGCATGCAGTTAATAGTGACGATTCTCTCTGACCAATCAGCAGTCCGCCGTGTTTTCACGTCACATTTTAGTATTGCCTCAGCTCCCCCAGAACCTCGCCAGAGGTGATATGAAAAAAAGTGTCTGGAAGCAGGTACAGGTACAAATTTTACACAGTGGAAAACCAAACAAAGGAAGGTCAAGTCGAGGCAAGCCGATACTGTGTAGTGGAAAAGTGCCAAAAATGTACAGTACTAAAGTACTGGGACGATTTTGCGCAAAACTATTTCCCAGTACCATTTAAAGGGTTGCATTCACACAGACAATGTGTACTAGTAAATGACGTAAGCCGGTCGACAATGATGTCATTTGTGTGCGGCGTTCAACAACGTTAAACAACAACAAAGAAGAATAACGTTAACAACAGGAGGATGGAGGACGCTGTTATCGGAGCTGTGGTTTTGTTGTGCCTCGCGGGTTTCACAATAATGGACAGGGAATGTTGACGTAGTAAAGTGATTGAAAGAATCTAAAGACAACTGGCAGTGCTACATTTGATACAAGTGCCTGCACTTCAGCGTCCGTCCATCTCACTGTTCATCAAACTTAATAAGTCTTATTAATAAGAAATAAGTTGACAATGTTTACAGTATGTTACACAGCGTTTTTAAACATGGCGGGTGAGGGCGTTTTCAGATGTGCCTGGCCAATCAGTGTCTACTTACATCTCAGATAGTACCAGTTCTGCTGGCTGAAAAAGGCAGTTTGGTACTAAAATCGCACCCAGTTCTGGCGGTGCAAAAATGCCAAAAATTGGGTAGTTCCACAATTAGTTCTGGTACTATGAAAAGGTTCCCGTGGTGTGAAAGGCCATACTGTTTCACACATTCAGTAGGTTGAACTGTCTTAGGGTCATTCACACAAAATGTGTTTTGGCATTTAAAAATGCAAGGTGCATTAAAATGGAGTTGGACTTTAAAGGAGTCATATGAAGCTTATTTAAAGATCATTATTCTGTGTATTTGGTGTAACAGATGTTGACATGCTTTAATGTTCACACACGTGATGCGCAGATACTATTTGCAAAACTCAGCATTTGAACATTCAATAGCAAATACTTAAACTAATAACAAATCATACTTACAGTAGCTGATTCAGAAGCGCCAGATTGTCAAAGCAAAGTCAGAATGAGCTCCTCTCCTAGGTTCATCAAACGGTCATCTATAAAATGTGTTGTTGTTCTGTTGTAAGTAATCTTAAAGATTCCTAAATGCATCTACTTTCGGAAGAATAAATAAAGTGTTTTTGCCTTCATCTAGATACACACACATCTCCCTGATATGGCTGCTTCAGCACTAACTGTGTTACTGAAACCACGCCTTCTTTCTTTGCGTGAACATTTGGGCTGCATTACGCAAATATTTCCACATCGTGATGTAGAGAAGTGGGGGTGTGTTTAAATGAGCCGTTTAGGGGGCGTGGCTTAACTTTGATAAAGAATATCTCTTTGGATCTGAGAATTTAGTCTTTACAACTTTACAGATCTTCTTCATGCACCAAGAGCTTGTGACACTCCAAAGAGAAAGAAAAAAATTAAATCGTATCATATGACCCCTTTAACATTCGTAAAATTGAAGAGCTGCAAAAGACACAACACACAAATATGACCATCAAGCACATGCTTATGTTGAAAAACACGGAAACCAGTGCAGTGGACTGCAAAAAAAAAATAAAAAAAATGGTCCAGTCTAAGTTTCACAGTCTCCCATAACGGCATTATCAACTCATCACAGCCATGTTTTGTGTTCACTGGAGTTAACTGCCCTTGTTTTTAATTGCCTTCACTGCATTTGACTCCTGTAAAACAGCCACACTGAGTCTGTGTTTGTGTGTGTGTTTGGGGTGCTGCAGATCTCTGGGTTCACTTCTTGAAGATTGAACTCTAGCATGTAATTACCTTCATCAATCTTCATTCAGAAGTAAACACACACTTGGTTTTCCCTCATTTCATCTCTTTCACACACATTCTTTTCATGGGCACTGAACAGGACTGTTTTTGCATTTATCGAACACAGGAAACCAGCGGACTTGGAGAAAGCCATCTAAACACACAGCTGGATTTAACATACATTCCCCAAGTGTGCTTAATTGAGGCCCCGTCTACACGGAGACGTGTTTCTGTGAATACGCACAAATTTTTTATCGGATAGGCGTTTCGTCCACACGCATCTGGTGTTTTCATCAGTTGAAACTGCTATTTTTTTAAACCGGGTTGAAACGCCGTCTATGCATTTTCGTCTGGACGGCTAATCCGTATATTTTGTGAAACGATGACGTCATCAGCCCACGTCTCCCCTCTAGTCAGACACCTCTACGTCACGTAACAGCAACAAAAACATTAACAAACACTGAACGATTGTCTTTTTATTAACTAACATTAACACTGATTAATAAATGTATTGTTCCATGTTCGTTTGTGTACCACGCGCAAGGTTTACGAGCATAGTCCAAGTCTTCTTATTACAGCGCCACATACTGGTCTGGCATGTATACTACATCATTTTGCGGTTTCGTGTGGACGCGGATATTTCTTGAGACGAGGAAAAAAAAAGATCGGATTGGGGTAAGCTCCGTCTCCGTGTGCACGGGGCCTAAATGTCCACTACTATTCTTCAAATCTTAAAAAAACATACTTTTAGGAAAAGTGTGTTTAAAGAAACTTTCATGACTTTTAAAGATTGCACCCTGTAATAACGTCATCATTATGTTTTAATAATCTTTTGCCAAGCTTCAAAGTACAATTATTTAGATGTGTTGACAGCAGTAGCTCTGTAACCATATTTCAAAGAAGTATGTTAAAGAGTTTAATTAGTCACAGGTTTGGACACTGGATATATAGATATAAATGCTTCTGCTGAAATGCTTCCCATCTGTTTTGTTAAGATATCTTATTTGAGCCTTCATATGCATTTCTTCATATAACTGCATTTTACTGTAGAAGTAAGAGCAGATAGTGAAGAAGAAGCCTCATGAAGTTCTTCACACACACATACACTAGTGTTTAAAGGCAACCCAGAATGCAAACAATGTGTGTCCAGAGACAGGAGAGCTTAAATATGAGAGTTTTCATTTCTTTATCATGTTCAAAAACAATATACACTCTCTAAAATAGTACAACGCTGTCACTGGGAGGTATCCTGAAGTACAGAAACTACAATTATTTACCCTTAAATGGTACTTAAGAGTCGCTTAAAGGTACAGATCAGTACATTTAATGTAAGTCCCTTTTGAAAGGAGACTGCTGTAGGTTTCTGAGAGTGTACATGATATCTGCACGTCCTGATACCAACAGGTCAGTGTGAGGAGCAGGTTTAGAGGTGAACTTTAGCAAATATCGTCACTGTATAAAACCACTGTGTTCATAAGATGTCCTCATGAGTGCAGTGTGTGTGTGTGTGTGTGTGGGAGAGCATTGTCATACTGTGTTAATCAGATCTCTCACAGTCTCTCAGCAGGACCATCACAACCATTTGAGCTTAAACTCCTTCCCTGTTGTTCTCGCTCTCTCATTCACTGTGTGCTGAGTCTGGGTTTAGCATGAGCCAAGAGACAAATGATATACACTAAACTAGCTTTACACAGACAGTGATTTACACCGAAACAATCAAATACAGTCATTTTAGGAAAGATACATCACAAATAAGATCTCTGTAACGTCTCAAACGTTTCTCCTAGAAAGCACAGAGACTAAATGGAGACATCTGGTGATTCGGAGAGGATAAAAAGACAGAAACGACAGAAGCATTGCAATCAAAAGGCAAATATCTGGACATTTCTAAGATGAACTGATCTGTGTGACAGCAATTCTATTTGTGTCTGTCTTTATTTCTCTTAATATTGCAAACGCTCTGAGAGAAATATTAAACTTCACTGTAAATCTCAAAGTAATGTGTTTTTATCTCTTTTCTCTCTCTTTGTCTGGTGTTTCTGTCGTGTAGCAGAAAGCACGGGTTGTGTGTCTAAATTCCTGTAATCGACCGGTGTGCACAAATGACCCCATTAATGTTAGTTCACACACAATGAGCTGTGGTTAACCTAAACCACATGTGGCCCAAAGAAAGAGAGAGTGGGACCCTGGGAACACACACACACACACACACACACACACACACACACACACGCACAGCCAGACTCAGGGTTTACAGGAACATGTTGATTTCCCTGTGTTGTATTTGGCCATCAGCGAGAGCTTATCACAACGATGAGAGACGAACTGCGTGAATCACATGCAAACAAATCACGTAAGCACATCTGAGTGTAACACAAACTTCAGTGGACAAGCACACACACACACACACACACACACACTACAGGAGTCAAATAAAGCATGTCAGATCAATTGTGCTCTTCTTTTCAGCTGTGACCTGTTTTCTGTTTGAAAAGAAACACACTCATCAGATTCACTGACCATTGTACAAGTGCAGCACAACTAACGTAAGCTACATTCTGGCATTTTATCAGTGCGGCTCGTCCATATGAAACCATAATGCATTCAAATCAAATCAAGAAATGCAGTGATGACTAACAAATTACATTACTAGTCATATTTATTGTGTTTTTTAAGAGTTCCGTTCTGCTCACCAAGCCTGAATTTATTTGATTCAAAATACAGTAACATCAGTAATACTGTGAAGATGTTTGCTGATGATCTACTGCTCAACAAACATTTCTGATTATTAATATTATTATCGATATTTAAAACAGTTAAGTAATTTTTTTCACGATCCTTTGATGAATAGAAAGATCTAAAGATCAGCATTTATCACAAATAAAAAGCTTTTGTAACATTATTAACCATACCCTTCAAAAGTTTGGAGTCAGAGAAAGAAATTAATAGTTTTATCTAGCAAGGATGCTTTATATTACAAAAGAATTCTAGTTCAGATAAATGCTGTTTTTCTGAACTTTCTATCCTTTAAAGAACCCAGAAAAAAATCAACTCCACTGTTTTCAATATCATCATAATAATAATAAATGTTTTTTTAACATTAAATCAGAATATTATTCTGATTTCTGAAGGATCATGTGACTGGGACTGGAGGAATGATGCTGAAAATACAGCTTTGAAATCACAGGAAAAGATTACATTTGAAAATATATTCAAATGGATAATTATTTTAAATGTGAAAAGCAGAACAGTTACTTTCAAAAGTAAAAATGTTCACAATATTGCTGCTTTGGCTGTACTTCAGATCAAATAAATGCAGGCTTGGTGAGCAGAAGAGAATTCTTTAAAAACATAAAAAAGAATAAAAATAAAACCTTTGACTGGTAGTGCACTGAAACGGTGAAGTTCATGCTAAAGGAATGTTCTTTGTGCTTTGACCTCGACTGTAATTCACGTCAGGCTGAATGGTCTGGAGTGGGGGATGAACGAGGGTCTTTTGTTCAGCGTTGGCTGTAAATTCCAGTGTGAAGGTGTGAGGAAGGGGTCTGGAGGGGTTCGGCACAGACACGCCGTCTCCTGGGGCCCGGGACGGTGACGGGATTCACAGCAGGCAAGACTCTCACATCCCTCTTATTAGCATCAATTAACACCAGCATAATGAGAAAACCATCTCTACTGCTGCAAGGGAGGAAACTCGTGTGGACTGATCAATGACATGTAGAATGAGAAATATCACCAAGATAATATCTATTTGTCTGCCAGTGGATCTGCAACAGCTCAAGTTCTTCAGAATCCTGAGCTTAAGCTCAAATTTGTAATTATTAAAATGTTTAATGTTTGTAAAACCTCTGCTCACCTAGGTTGCATTTATTTGATTAAAAACACAGGAAAACAGCAGTACTGTCAAATATTATTCCAGACTGAAAAAGCTGTTTTCTGTGTGAATCTGTGTTAAAGTGTAATGTATTTCTGTGATGCTCCGCTGTATTTTCAGCATCATTCCTCCAGTCTTCAGTGTCACATGATCTTCAGAAATCAGAATAATATGATGATTTACTGCTCACAGTTGTGCTGCTAAATATTTATGTGGGAACTGTGATACATATAATATTATTTTTTCAAGATTCTTTGATGATTAGAAAGTTCTAAAGAACAGCATTTTTTTTTTTTTATATAAAAATGTTGCATCATTTTAAAATGTCTACTGTCACATCTAATGCATCCTTTCATTTCTTTAAACCCCAAACTTTTGAATGGTAAAAAAATAATAATAATTCACAATTTTACAATTTTAATGTGTTCATGATGAAATGAATGCAGCTTTAGTGAGCAAATCTTAAGAATTCCAAACCTTTGACAGCACATATGTGGCATTGTTGTGTTTGAATATTTAGTGACATGAAGAGCTACCGAAGCATAGACGCATGCACGTGTTTGATTGACAGCGCTGAGTCCCGCCCCACGAGGAGCCACCTGTGCTGACTCTCCCTCAGGCGATCACAGCTGTTCCCTAAAACATTTGACCTTATGCAGTAAAGTAGGCTGAAAACACTTAGGAACAGATGCACTGCCTTTCTGTTGGTTTGCCTAAAGGAAAACACTATTAAACCGGCCCCAAATCCTCACTCATACATTTAAGAAAACCTCATGTGGGTTTCCTGGTCTCAAACAGGTTAGCCTAACATTATAACATTCATAACTAGATTACAAAAGCATGTAATTATACATACACTGTGTTATATTTACCTGTTCTGTGAGGAGCATGTTTTTATTGATTTATTTATTAAAATGTATATATTTTTAATATGTATATATTTTAATATTGGAAATATTAAAGTTTCTACTAAATAAATAAATATGCAGAAATATATTCTATTTTTTAATATAACTATGTATAACTTAATATTCAGAAATGTCAATATGATACATGCATATAAACAAAAATTCAAAAGGAAGAGAAAGTAGTCTTTTTTACTGACATGATAAATGACTAAAATGCCCTTAATACGTTATTTTTAATGTCATTATTATTATTATCCAGTGAGGTTACAGTGATGAAAGAGTACTGCAACAGTACACCAGACTGATTTATCTCCTGAGCTGTTGAGGAACAATCCCACTTCTGTCATTTTTCAATATAGTGTCATTACAAATGCTATATTAGCTTTTACAAGTGAACGTCAGACATCAAAAGTAGGGCAGTTTGTGAGACACCTTGATTCCTGAAGCCTGAGAGGATGATGCTAGAGAGGATTTCACATGCGCATCTCAAAGGAGCGGGGAATGAAAGACAGGTAAATCACACACACACACACACGCGCCTAGACGTGTTCAAACTTGATATCTCCAAAACGTCACGGTGTTGACACAGATATAAGACAAGCTGACTCCAGTCAGATGAATCATGGCGAGGCATACTCTCGTCTCACATCTGTCAGGCGTTCTCCTGTCTCAGCACACACTCACACGGACACCAGGTAACAATACGAAAATAGCTGGGAGCTGCTGATCACAATTAAGAGTCGTGTGGAGCGCACGCACCTACCGTCCCGGAGCCGTGGAGTCAGAGGACATGACAAGCGCTCGGTGTAAAATTAAGGATTTTAGCGGCATTAAACACAGCTGAAGGTTGAGCCAAGAGCTCTCGCTAGAGGAAACGCTGGGAGATCTGCCCGCAGGAAAGAGAAATATGGAGATGAAACGCTTCAAAGAAGTTTCTCCTGAAGACTCGCATACTCTTATGATGATGATCTCAAGCCTTTTCTTTACAAACTCTCAGGGCTGGACGATATGACGATTATGATTAATGCTTATTTTATTTGCCCTCATAGTTCATTGACAAGATTCATACTGTAAATATGCTATCAGTGTAGAATAATTGTTATTATTCGTCCAGCCCTACACAGTCTCCTCTGTGTCTAGCGTTTGAGAAGAGATCTCAATCTGTGCTCTGATTTCACATCAAATTCTGCCGTCAAAAATCACAATCAAACTCCGCTCCAAAACAACTACCTCATAGTATTTCTCCTAAGGAACTTCCAGAGAAAACACCTGGGTCAAAACGGATGCTTGATAAGTAAGCATCAGAAGCTGATGAAGTCTCCTGAGCTCTGAGAGAGCAACACACTTCTCCTGAGAGTAACGACGTGACGCCGGCTCACAGCCTTTGGCAGAGCGCTCAGAGCGAGAGCGAGAGAGGATGTTTTCCTTCAAAGAGAGCGCTGCGGGCTTAATTTGATAATCACCACCATCATCATAATCTTTATGGATATCAGGATGGTCACAAATCACAACACTGCACTCTGTAAAGCCCGGGGACAGAGCAGACACAAAATAAAAGAAAAACAACAATGTCCTAATGACCAAATCCTCAATCCGACTTTGGCTTCTTTGGCTGCTCTCAGGACGGGCCGGTCAGCGCTCTAAAGAAGCTTACAGCACTGCTGCCCATTACTGCTATAATCCACAGAGCGCAGCGCAAACAGCCTCCGCTTCACCTCTTTTCTTCTCCTCATCTCTCTCTGGAAATGCATGTGCTTCTCTGAGGGTCATTCACAGCACCTTGAGCCCTGTGACCCTCAGGAAAACACAGAAATGACACTATACAGGCTCCATCAAAGAATGCATTCATCACTATTTCTCCTCTTCTTTCACATGATTTGAGCTTCCACACACGTCTCACAGCACTTTGACTTTAACAAGAGAAGAGTTGCAGATAGAGACACTGAAGGGCAATTTCACTATTGATTCATTTGCATGTGATATCTAATGTGTGTAATATGATGATTATTCCATGTATGCCATAATACACCTATGATGTTGTGTCATAGATACACACATTTGATCTTTTTCTCATAATGATAGGCTATATTATTCACATAAGCCAATAATTAGGCAGTTTCTCTAATAATAACAATCTTATTATATAGTAAAACATATTAGATTAACCTTTAATGATCTAATAGTGTTTCTACTCCAGTTTGTTGTAGAAGTAGACATTTAAACAGTAAATGTCATAAAAACTTGTCTTCGTGTCAGATTTATTCAAACATACATTCATTGTTATTTCTAAATAAATAACAGGCGAGGTGCTCCTCTTTAAAATATTGTTCTTCTGATGTTCTTTCGTGTATTTCCTGTAGTAACTAGTAGTAAAGAGGAAGAGAGTGCCGCTTGAACTGAGGCATTACTGTCCACACATCATGACACATTAGAGCTAAATCCATATTTAATGTTTGGATTTCACAATAAAAATGGACAGACTTCGAAAGCTGAGACTGTGTGTCACATCAAAACTAAAAGCACAAAGCTTATTGTGATTGGAGGCATGCTACTAATAATGTTTTGTGAGTTTTGTTCACACATCAACTGAAGTCAACATAAATCAATTCTTGCCATTTAAGAATCAATATCAGTTTATGAAATCGATTAAACCAAGAAATCAATATTTTCAGCCCAACCCAAACCACTGACAGCTGAGCTCAGTTTCTAATGAGAATAACTCCATTGATTCACATTCACTGAGCATCAACTAGTGCTGAAAAACCTCAGCATGAGCCGTGAAGACTATGTGACACTGTGCAGGACTGGATTAAAAATCCATACAGCTGCATCAGATGAAACACTAAAGCACCGACGTACTTGTCAGGTATTGATTCTTCATGCATAATCTGAGAAACTTCACCGAGGAGAAAAAACGCTGTCCGCAGACAATACCTTTCTGCTGCAAACAGATTTTGTAGCGAGTCTGCAAAATATGTGCAGCGCTCTCTCACAGCTGCTGTGATAAGCAACTTGCATCGGCGGACGGAGCTGTGATTTAACACAAACACAAGGCCCTCTGTGACCTGTCAGCAACACAAGCACATACTGCTCTGCAGACGCATTCACATGAACACCCTTCTTTCTTTCATGTCTCTCTCTGGTCTTCTGCATCATATTAAAACATCTAAAAGTAACCTCTTTCTGTTGGTGCACATGGGAAATTAATATTTACCAATAATTTTTTTATTGTAGACGCCTCAAGATGTTGCCTTTAAAGTCAAGCGAGAGACTCAAACTGACACTATGTACTTTCTTAAAGGGATAGTTCACCCCGAAATAAAATTGTTATTATTTATTCAACTTTGTTTTAAACCTCTATGACTTTCTGTCATCTGCACAGCACAAAAGAAGATATTTTGAAGAATGCAGGTAACCAAACAGCTGATGGTAGTCATCGACATCCATGGTTTTTTTTCTTTTCACACTTAAAATCCAAGGCTACCATCAGCTGTTTGGTTACCAGAATTCTTCAAAATGCAATCTTTTGTGTTCACAACAGCTGAAAGAAATTCATGCAGTTGAGGGTGAGCAATTTATGACAGATCTATCCCTTCTTATCATCAAAGTCATGTTCCACCTCTTACTGGGAATATTATTCACTGATACAGATTCCCAACGATCCAAACATTTAAAATGTTTGCTTAAGCATGCTTTCATCAAAATGGGACAACTTGCTCCACCTCTTTTTCTATATAGCCCACGTTCCTCAAATCTTGTAAACTCTGCAGAGTTTAGCTCCAACCCTGTGATTTTCTGATGATCCTGAAGACACTGATTAGCATGCTCAGGTGAGTTTGATTAGCATCAGAGCCGAACTCTGCAGGAGGTCCAGATTTGAGGATACCTGCTATATAAGCCCCTTTCACACTGCACGTCGGACCCGCAATATTCCCGTAACATTGCCTGGTCGCCTTCTGTGTGAAAGCAACCACGTCCCGGAATTGATTACCGAATCGAACCCGGGTCGGGGACATAGTAACATTGCGGTAATCGATCCGGAACGAGCGCTGTGTGAACAAAAGCCAGATCTAATTCGGTATCGAAGTGATGACGCGCGTTATCGCGCGACTCTTTTACCGGCTGTTTTGAAGGAAGATCAACATTCGCGACGAAAACATATGTGCAAACTGTAATGAAGCAGAGATCAGTTAGTTCCTCACTTTCCGCGCTGACGCAGAGATCGTTTGCTTGCTTCAGTTAAAGTATAACGTGCCTAGCGTTGTCGACTCGTACATTACACGTCACGCGCTGATGTCACGTGTCGTTACGGGATCTTCAGGGGTTGTGTGTGAAAGCACGCACATATACCGGGTCATCACTGGCAGTGTGAAAGTGCCAAATCTAGCGACCAGGGAACAATTACAGGAACACTTACCCCCTGTATTTGCCAGAATGGCAGTGTGAAAGGGGCTATAGTGACTTTACATCATCCAGTCAGATTAACTGATAGATAAAATCAATTGTTCTTTTCTTGTTGGCTAGTACATGTTGAAAAACCTCCACAGAGATGACAGGCAGTCAAGTGCTGTTCTCCAGGAGCATCAGGCTCATTACATTAGACCCAATCTCAGCACTCAGGGGCAAAAACCTTTGGTGTGGAAGACAAAACACACCCTCATATTCTTCCAGTCCTCCTCAGACTCACTAAACATCACTTCACATCCCATCTCTATCATTACGTCCACACCGATGACACGCAGCGCACAATCGGCCAAAATAATGACCTGAAAGGCTAAGCATTATATTCAAATCATGAGCTAGCCGTTCACGACTCATGCACAAATGCCTTGTTAAAGTCACACGGAAGACCTTGTTTTCCCTCGGGAGGAAAAGTGTGAACACACACACACACACACACACACACACACACACACACACACACGGCTGTAATCGGAGTCTGCAGCAGTCGGGTAAGAAATGTGCAGATTTGCTGTTGTGTCTGAGTGCGTTTCACAAGGCTTTCCTTTAAAACCTTTTCAAAGTCGCCCTGCAGACTCCTTTAAAGAAATGCAAAAGCAAACTTTCCGTCTGTCCTTCTCTGTAATCATGTTTCTATGACAGCCTGCATTGAAATTTTACTCTGAATGTACCTGAGTAAAAGAATCAAGACGGGGCTTATTATCACAAACACAACTCCAGCTTTGCTTTTGCTCTGAAAGCTGATTGTGAGGGAATTCTGGGAAGAGACGACTTTCCTGTTAGTGTGCGTTTGGGGGGTGAACACAGCTGAATGATACACATTGATGTGTTTGTGTGCATCACTGCAGCTCACAGTCACGCACACCCACATCAGGTCAGATGCCCTGGACAGATGTTTATGATGATGATGATGATAGCGGCGTGGATTTACGACTCACCTTTCTCCGCGTGTCCCATTTGAGCTGCGTCCAGAGAAAGAGAAAGAGAGCCATATCAGGGATTATCTCGCTCTGATCCCCCTCTTCATTTCCATAACACGCTGGCATAATTACACCAGCCACTAATCAATCTCAGCCTCCCGTAATTTGCCATTTGTCAGCCGCTGTTTTTGATTACTCTAATAGAATTAATCCGAGGGTTAGACTCACTGATTAATTAATCAGCAATTACACAGACAGCTGTACCAGACGATCTGTGATACGGTTACAGTCAGACAGATGTGCGCATCACCACAAATCACAAGATTAGATGTGCTAGAACACATTTGTCTGAAAACAGAAACTTTTATGATTTATGAAAAGAAAAAGAAAAAACAGTTTAACTTCATCTGACCTCGTACCTCTTAGATTTTCTTTATTTACAAAGAGAGCAACAGTAATAATGTTGATGGTGGTGTGGCAAGAACAACGTGATTCACATGTTGTAATTTCATATCTGACTCAACTCATTTTAGAACAATTTAGATTGATACATTTGAAAACACGATCAAAGCTAAACTCCTGCTTTTCTCTCATCCGAAAGCATCTTAACATAGCAACAATTTATCCTCATATCTGCATAAAACAACTAAAAACTTCTGACAAAAATATTTAATGTTCTAGTCTTGACCCAGTATATCATGATGCTAAAACTCCTCTATCCTAGAATAATAACATAATAATAATAACATAATAATAATAAAAATAATATATATATACTATATCTGACTCTCAAACAAACACTCTGCACTAAACTCCTGAAATAAACATCATTATCAGATGAAGATATATATATATATATATATATATATATATATATATATATATATATATATATATATATATATATATATATATATAAAACACAGATTTGATCCTGCATTTTGAAAAGTTGATCAGGTTTTCTCTATTTTCCCGATAATCACGCACAGAAATCCTGCGGGAATTCATATTATAATGTGAAGCCAATCCTGAAGTACGCTAATAGAAGCATCACATTCTAAAGAAACAACTTCTTACAGATTTTTTTATTCTTCAGTGAAAAGCCCTTTACTTTTTACCGGGACTAAGAAAACTGTTTTTCTACGAGACTGTTCAAGGGGGTTTCGGAGTTTGGGATTTTCGTTGAATTCCCCGTGATGTGCAACTGAACCATTCGTCGAGTCGTTAGAAATTAAATTTAGTTTTCGTGTTGTTGGACAAAGGGAGATGTCTCATTAGAATCGTCTCCCAATCAGGACAGATACCCGGAGCGGATGGCTGAGGAGGGTTAACAGGGTTCGGTGGAGCACTTTCACTCCGCAGCTGATACCTGTGTGTCCCTATTCTCCAACACAAAACCAGCCCAAACCATCCCCTCACTCGTTTCTTGCCAAAAGAGCCACCTGGACACACAAATCAACTTGTGAGGTGTATATGTGCGCTCGTGCCACACATAAAGGTGCTCACGCATTCAACGCAACAGCCACGGAAACTTTTGCTCGTTCCGCTCCGGGGCTCGTTAAAGGTAAATCTTTAGGCACTTACCGGGAGTGTACTGGGCTCCTGCGCCTCCAAACGCCGTATGCAGGAGTAATATGCTCAAAATGATGGTATCCATATCTGTCGGCCGAGTTGAGAAAGTTTTTGAAAGTGTTGGAAAATGTTTCTTATTCCAGCCGATCCGCGCTCCCCATGCTCTCTCTCCGCGTCTCGCGCTCGCTCCGATACTCTGTTGCGCTGCGAGAGGCGAGAGAGAGGGCCGTGACGTCACGGGCGCTCTTCACGAGGGGACAGGCGCCCCCTACTGACGGACACACACACGCACACACACACACACACACACACACACCTATATCAGCGGAGAAACGACTGCGTGCTTACTCCAGTCTTCTGCTTCTCCACAGCGTTCAGCAATTAATTCAGCTCGGAACACTGAAAGAGCTTTTGTTTAAAATCATGTGTAGAATCTTACTACCCTTCTTGAAAAAGTGTGTGAGAAATCTCAGCTGCACTGTACACGGCAAAACAAAAGCAGCTTGCACTTTTTAGCCAATTGCAAAGCCTGTCTGCCTGTCAGTCATTTTGAGTGAAACTAGCGGATTAAACACATTGTGGGAGGGGTTTTGGGAAGAAGGCGGGTGCTTCAAGGCTGATACTGTTTTCTGAACACTCCCCCGTGTTCCATTGGTCAAACAAACACAATTGCCGCCCCAAACTTTTTCAAACTGATTGGTTGACTCAAACAAAAGTCGTACAAACTGACACTACTGGATGAAAACAAGTCTTGAAGCTAAATGGAGGCTTCTGTAGAGATCATTTATAGCTGAATCAAAGTCATCCCTAATTGAATCATTATTAACAGACTATTAATTACAATGAACTGAGAATAAGGACATCATTGTCTTCTATAAAGCTTATTATAGCTGAACTGAAATAGTTTCAATTGAAATAAATTAGAATTTAACTGAATTGGGCTGAATAAAGACATTGGGGACAGTTGCATAAACTGTTTAGACCAGTCTTAAAACGTTAGTCATCTAATTTCTTTTCCCCAAGACTGGTCATAACTTTTTTAATTCAGGTAGATTGGTCTTATTTGTATTGAAAATATAATAATAATTATATGTAAGACTGATTACCCCTTGGCAATTGCTAGTTGGTCAAATTAGTTCTTAAGACAGAGTCTTAACATGATGGCTAAGTTTATGCAACTGGCCCCTGGTGTCTGTTTTTAATGCTGTATATAGCAGAATTTGCCATTAGGTAAGTTTAAATTGACACTTTTTGGTTCCATCGGAATTAATTAATTCTGATTGATGAACCCGAACATAGTGTTTGCATGAACACAATAAAGAGATAGGGTTGATATGCGATGATATGTTACAAGCTTCTGATTGGATTTAATCTTTTGGCATGCTCACACCACATGAATATGCAGAAATTCCTGCTGTTTTCACATACTGTTTTAAAAAGAACACGTGATATTCAAGTCAAGTCAAGTTAAGCTTTATTGTCATTCCGCTACATGTGTGGCGGAATGACAATAAGATGATTCGTAGTGCATGAGCATGTAAACACATTACATTTATTCATTTAGCAGATGCTTTTATCCAAAGTGACTTACAAATGAGAACAATGGAAGATATACAGGTGATATACAGGTGCTGGTCATATAATTAGAATATCATCAAAAAGTTGACTTATTTAATTACATTCAAAAAGTGAAACTTGTATATTATATTCATTCATTACACACAGACTGATATATTTCAAATGTTTATTTCTTTTAATTTTGATGATTATAACTGACAACTAAGGAAAATCCCAAATTCAGTATCTCAGAAAATTAGAATATTACTTAAGACCACTACAAATAAAGGATTTTTAGAAATCTTGGCCAACTGAGAAGTATGAACATAAAAAATATGAGCATGTACAGCACTCAATACTTAGTTGGAGCTCCTTTTGCCTGAATTACTGCAGCAATGCGGTGTGGCATGGAGTCGATCAGTCTGTGGCACAGCTCAGGTGTTATGAGAGCCCAGGTTGCTCTGATAGTGGCCTTCAGCTCTTCTGCATTCTTGGGTCTGGCATATCACATCCTCCTCTTCACAATACCCCTTAGATTTTCTATGGGGTTAAGGTCAGGCGAGTTTGCTGGCCAATTAAGAACAGGGACACCATGGTCCTTAAACCAGGTACTTGTAGCTTTGGCACCGTCCCCAGGTGCCAAGTCCTGTTGGAAATTTAAATCTGCATCTCCATAAAGTTGGTCAGCAGCAGGAAGCATTAAGTGCTCTAAAACTTCCTGGTATACAGCTGTGTTGACCTTGGACCTCAGAAAACACAGTGGACCAACACCAGCAGATGACATGGCACCCCAAACCATCACTGACTGTGGAAACTTTACACTGGACCTCAAGCAACATGGATTGTGTGTGTATTGCCTGTCCTTTAGATTGATCCTCTCTTCCTCCAGACTCTGGGAACCCGATATCCAAAGGAAATGCTAAATTTACTTTCACCAGAGAACATAACTTTGGACCACTCAGCTCCAGTCTGTTCTGAAGCGAGATGCTTTTGACGCTGCCTGTTGTTCAAGAGTGGCTTGAGACAAGGAATGTGAAGCTGTAACCCATGTCTTGCATACGTCTATGCTTAGGGGTACTTGAAGCACTGACTCCAGCTGGAGTCCACTCTTTATGAATCTCCCCCACATTTTAGAATGGGTTTTGTTTCACAATCCTCTCCATGGTGCGGTTATCCCTATTGCTTGTACAGTTGTTGTATTTCTAACACATCTTTTCCTTCCCTTCACCTCTCTATTAATGTGCTTGGACATAGAGCTCTGTGAACAGCCAGCCTCTTTTGCAATGACCTTTTGGGTCTTGCCCTCCTTGTGCAAGGTGTCATTGGTCGTCTTTTGGACAGCTGTCAAGTCAGCAGTCTTGTCATTGGTGTTGGTGGTCCAGTTGAGATCATCTGTGATGTGCAGCCCCAGGAATTTAGTGCTGCTTACCCTCTCCACAGTCGAGCTGTCAATGGTCAGTGGGGGGTGGTCAGCTGAGTTTCTCCTGGAGTCCATCACAACCTCCTTTGTCTTATCCACATTGAGGAACAGCCTGTGAAAACACAGTTACGTCATCTAGATAAAGCAACGCAGAATGATAACACTGGTCTCCGAACATACGCTCCATTAAATGTTGAAATGTGCCCAGTGAATTACAAAGACAGAAGGGGATTCGATTAAATTCAAAGAGACCAAAAGGTGTACAAAAAGCCGTCTTGAATTTATCTTTCTCTGCCACCTGGTTGTACCCGCTGGTCAGGTCAAGAGTGGAGAACCACCTTGCCCCTGATAATGCATCAAATGACTCCTTGATTCTAGGGAGGGGTTAGGCATCCTTTCGAGTATTAACATTTAGTTGCCTATAGTCAACACATAACCTTATACTACCATCTTTCTTTGTCACCACTACAATTGGGGGAAGAGTAAGGGCTACTACTTTCCCCAACAATCCGACCATCCAACAACTGTTTAATATGCCTTTTCACCAAGTTGTACTGTGATGGTGGAAGACGGCGGTAAGGCTGGCGGACCGGGACCTCATCCTGTTACGGAATCTCATGTGTAATAAGATCGGTACACCCTAAATCTCCCTCATCTTTGGAAAACAGACTATCCCCAAGGAGGAGAGACGTTGCTTTAATGGCTTGCTCCTCAGTCAGTTAACCCATCAAAAGAGGGAAATTCTAAACCCTCTACAATATTCTCAGTCGGGAATTGTTGAGTAGCTATAAAAGCCACATGTTCTGAAGCCATCTGGCTGACCCAAAATTCTAATGAAGCTGGAGCTTCCACGGCAACCGATGCCACCTGTACTGTACCCACCACTCTCCGAGGAGGAAGCCAAACATCCAAGGAGCTCACATTAGTAATAGCATATAAATGTACCATACTCTGCATGTAAAAGGGCAGGTGAACTGAGCAATCCTTCTGGAAGAGTACCCTCATCTGGGCCCAAAGGCTCTAACAAAAACCAAAGAAAGTTGGGAGCATTTGACCAGCACCATGAAAAGGGTTCCAGCTAGAATACAAATTGGTCTGTCCCCTAGTACTTTTACTTTAAATGCTACTGTTGAATTGGTTATCGCCTCGGTTTTATCACACTGACGAAGTGCATGCCTAACCATAGGAGCAGCAGATTGTACTAATGGGGTCTGAAAAAGACTTGTACCAAATTGTTGAAACAGTTTCTGATAACACTCCCTAAGGACATTTATCCTAAAATACTGGGAGCAACAGTCCTATGGGTTTGGAAGTCTACATTCACAGGGTCCTTGATAATCAAAATACCCCGCTTTGGAATGTACTGATTCAAAACAATCACATCTAGTTCGACGAAGCCTACATAAAGTATGTCAAGTCCATTAGCAGCTTTTACACCAAGCCACTTACAATCCTGTCTCTTTAAATGAAAAAAAAAAACACTCATTGAAAAATACACCCCCAGTAATCGGAGTACCCTGGACAGTTTCACAATACCTGGCTATATGTCCAGGCAAGTTGCATCTAATGCAAATTGGCCGACCATCATATGCTCGTTTAAAATGATTATCCTTAACTGGAGGTTTACCAGTAGCAGGGGCCAAGTGTTTTACCAATAAATCCAATTGTGCTTGTTGTTTAAGAACCATATTCTTAAGTTCCGTCGGCTCTAAAGACAGCTGGACACAATGAAGCTCACAATTAGGAGTAACCTGAACCTCACAAGTATGAGGGGAAGGGTGTACTTGTTTTCCTCTACTGGGTTGTCCCAGAAATTTGTTCAGAATTCTCCATCACTCTCGGAGGCAGATATTTAATCTCATTTTGTGCCTCCCCTTCTAGGTGGTCCAAAAGGAATAAAGCCTTATCCAATTCAGACATATACCTTAAACTAATGCAACTCTGTGCTTCTTCTATCCATTCCTCCACCAACAGTGCCACAACCACCAAGGATCCAGAAAATTTTGGACATTTGCGTTCTCTAGGGAGGTAAACGGCTTGCTCCCTACGAGAGGATACAGGATCTTTCCCACTAGCTTGTCCCTCCCCAACGTCCCCACTTGGCCTGGGCACTGACGGTCTCTGATTCTCCAACTGAAGCTGCTCGACTTGAACCCGAAGTTGTTGTAGTTCATCCTCAATTTCGAAGAATTGACAGAAGAAGACCCCAGAGAGATGCAAAGACGCACCGGTCCTGCTAGCCGCTGTTCTCTTCCTAAAAAAATAAAAAAAGACTGCTCCCAAAACACAATTAAATGAGCTCGGTCCTGCCAACTACGCCAAAATGTAACACCCTCAAGGGCCAAAGAAAACAGAAAAAAACAGGTGGATCAAAGACAATAAGTTTTAGAAAAAAAGAAAAACAACAAAAAAAAAACAACAATTCTTTATTAAACAACACCATAAAATTATTCAGGACATGAACCGATTCAGCTGACAAGGGGAACGGTTTCTTAAATTGTCCAACTAGGAATACAAAAGAAACCTGAGCTACCTATACAGGAGACACTTCACTGCATTCTGGGAAAATCACAGCAAGCCCACATACGCCCTTCACTACAAACCGAAGTATTTGATGAACGTTCACAATTAGTAAACACCAAATCAAACCACAAGACCTATAAGGGCTCTATTAAATTGTACTCCTGGTTGTCCACTGATGACAATAGCCGCATTTCCACTGTCGGGCCAGTGCGAGCCAGGGCTTAAAGCAGGCCGGGGGCCAGAGTAGCGGAGGGTTTCCACAGTGGAGCTTGAAGCACCGCTGCACGTCACTAAAACACGCCCTTTACACGCCTCTCAGAACAACGTCATGCAACCTCATTATTTCACCATCAAAGAGAAGTTATCAGAAAACTAAGAAATAAGTCACTGGAACATGTGCGATCACAAAACCAACATGATAAAAGCCGCCGTTTGTTTGCATGCTTTGTTATATATTCAAATTCAAAAACAAAGATGTTTTTACTATAGAATACGTGATACATTGATCATATTGATTTAATTTATCAAGACTCAAAATTAATCACACATAAATACACTTTCTATTTTATTTATTTATTTTTAACGCTTATGAAAATAGCCTGCTTATTCAGTCGAGTCTGTTTCTGTTTATTTGTAGTCACAGTAGCCTATACGTCACATTATAAGAATGAATGATAATATCTTTATTTTTTTATAAAGGCTCCCGAACAAAAACATTATTATATTTTTATGATAGGCTACGTGGAGCTAAACTCTCCAGACGAGGCTTGTGACAGATAATATAAGTTAGCCTACTAAATAATTACACGATTGTGATAGAGAATAAGAAGCTGACGTCTGATTTCTTCAAGCGGTTATATTTACCATGTTTAATGTTAATGCCCAGCGTGCATAGTCTTTTACATCGCTATGAAGGTAAAATGACGTCATAAAGATTTGCATACGTAGGGTAATATTTGCGGAAGTGTACATAGTAAATTAAATTTGCATGCGCAAGAGAAGCTTTGTAAAGGTGTAAATCGCGTTTCAAGCGTAAGAAAAAATGATTTGCAGCATTTTACTGTTACTTGTAAGTGTAATTCATGTATTTTGAAACTGCAGCTTCATGCTAAAGCAAAATAAATACGATCTGCATGCTTCTGACTTCCATTTTTCCGCGCTTACACTTTTGGCACGTTTCTTTCGCCAAAAGACAGTCAAAAGCACTGCAAGCCTGTGAACGGTGATTTGCAAGCGAAAACAACAGTTTAAAGAACTGCAAAACAGATTGACTGCATAGAACCAGTCTGTAAGTGTAAAAAAACAAACTGTTGCAAATGTCTAAATGAGCTGTTGTGCATGTGGGGCAAAAATTTCCCGAAATAATCCGATATGTACAGCCCCGCCTTTCTTTTCTTTGCGCTTACAATTTTGGCACGATTCTCTCACTAACTTAGATTTGCAAGCGTGAGGGGGAGGGCGGGGCCACCTTCCTCTTGTAGCCAATCAAATGAGCCTCTCGCTGACTCTTCATTTACTCTTATCTGATTGGTTCAATAAACACATCATACGCCTAGACCAAGACATTAACCAAGACATTCATCTTCATTTAGTTCAAAATAGTTCTTGCTGCAGGAATGGTACTTTTAACGTACACATACAGTAAAACAAATAAATAAAAATAACAACTTAATTAAAAACATGCTCCTTTCATAAGCTGTGTTCATAATTGTGAGCTAGTTTTAACATTATTTGATTTGGCTTTACATTGAACTTTCATAATCTGCTTACACCGCTGAGCTGATGTTAAACTTTATAATCAAAATGATGTTATGTGACAATGCTCAACCAGGGCTGTGCAGAGACCTTTTGAGGGGCATGTGCTGAAACTGAAAAAGGGCACCCCCTCCCTTTTTTTATATCAATTATATATATTCTCTTTTTTAGCTATTCTGTTTGGTTTCATAAGCTAATTTGTATTATTTGGTTAACATTTTTATGAATGACATTGAGAAGAGGGGAAGGTGAGCAATGAGTCAAGTATTTTGGACTAACTTTTTTTAAATATAATTTAAGTAATTATGTCCAACACTACGGTACAACTCAATTCCAGATTATAAGAAACTATAGCCATACCGTTACTATAACATATCCAACATGTTTCCGCCTACCTGGCAAAAATTTGATACTGTGGTGGACCAGGGATGTTGGTTTCTTGAAGGTCTCCTATTCACTACACTTTCCCTAAAATAAGCCAGCAATGAAAAAATAAATAAAAATAGTGTGAAAAGTACAGTTGCAGTGAAAAGCATTTCTGAAGGATCACGTGACACTGAAGAGTACTAACTGCAGTAATGATGCTGAAAATTCAGCTTTGATCACAAAAATAAATTACATTTTAAAATATATTCAAATAGAAAACAGTTATTTAAAATTTTAAAAATATTACACTATATTAATGTTTTTGCTGTATTTTGGATCAAATAAACGAAGCCTTGGAATGAATCATGAATTACATTCTGCATGATAAAATATAAAGATTTCACAGTGATCTTCTGTATTTTTTTTTAGTTACTACTACATTACTGTAGTAAAACCATGTTTTACTACTTTTTATACAGAGAGTATACGGAGAGTATACCATAACATGATTATCCTAAATGTTAAAAAATTAAGTGTATCAGCAATCATAAATCAAAGAAGAAATTTCTTAGAAATATAGTTATCTAGGTGACGAGGATCACTCGCTGCTTTGTGTAAGTTCCAGTATGAAACAGCGCGTGGGGGCGCACCTGTTATGATTTTCCGATGGTAAAAACAAATTATATGTTGTTGTTATCAATATATAGTTTTTGACCAGCGAATGGGTGCTAATGTTATTTTTTTTGTTGTTGTCCGTCATTAAAAAGGCGACGGCGCCTGCCCCTGCCGGCATCACATTACATTTTCATCTAATGTTACAGGTTACAAACTAGTTTTTGTAGCTATATAGACGGAGCGCTCAGTTTTTCCTGTGGTAAAATGCATTTGGCCAAAATCGCATTTTATAAAAGATGAAATGCTACTATATGCCCAGGCTATTTAAGTGTTGGCTATGTATTGGCTATGACTAGATGGCAAATGCTAGCCCTCTCTCTCAGGCGACGTCCCACATGTCTCAGCCAGTCAGACAGACATCCAATAAATAAAATATGAGCCTTTATAGACATAGTGTTTAGTAGTACTTATTCAAAAAACAAGATATTTATTTACCCTTCGCAAAACTGTTCAGCTCAGCTGTTGTCTACTGTGCGGCTGCTGTGGAACTTCAGTTGATTCAATGAATATAGAGGGGGCGGAGTTATCAGCTTACTGACAGCTTGATTAAATGTAAATTAGATTTACACAAGCTCGTTTTAAGAACTTTCATTTGCTAAATATTTGTAAAACAGACATACAGACGTAAATGGTGACCAATAGCACTGAAAAAAAAAAAAAAAAAAAAAAAAAAACACCACCAAAAAAAGGGCACTTCGGAGTGTAAGGGCAAAAAGGGCATGTGCTCTGCACAGGTTGAGCCCTACCTGTGCACGTGCCTGTGCTCAACACTATGATATCAGAGTGCTATACTTTGTAAAACCTTTTTACCATGCCAATAAAGCTACTTGAATATGAATTTGTCAATTTTTCAGACCATGTTTCTGTTTATGGTATTTAACACTGATTACTTTCATGTGACTGATCAAGCTATATGAAGCAAAAATGAGTAACAAAATGCTTTGTGTCCAGATTTGACTAATGCAAAAACTTTGATAAATATGTCTTAAATAATGTCTAAATATATATCCAAATTCAAGTAACTAATTATGTGGGAATCCAAAGTTTCCAGCCATTATAGGGAACAAACAGCCATATATTTATATATAGAGAGAGCTAAACCACGATAGTATTACACATGATAAATGGTGTACAAGTTAAAAAATAAATATTTAAATAAATATTTTAGTAATATTTTGTAAAATCCCCTTTTATTACAACATGTTAAATAAAACATTATTTCTGTTGGTACAATTATTATTGAACCAAATTTGTGTAAAAAAAATGGATCAGTAGATACGTACAATTATACATGTATTAGGCTAGTGCAGATACTACACTTTCAAGTATAATCCATAACAATATAATATTACAATAAACTAATATTTCATATAGCCTGTTGAGGAAGAGAAGGAAACTACACAGCCTCAAATTCAGTATGAACACATAGCCTAATGGTACACAACTTATAAAATATCATGTTTTAATTAAGTTGTTATTTTTATTTATTTATTTTACTGTATGTGTACGTTAAAAGTGCCATTCCTGCAGCAAGAACTATTTTGAACTAAATGAAGATGAATGTCTTGGTTAATGTCTTGGTCTAGGCGTATGATGTGTTTATTGAACCAATCAGATAAGAGTAAATGAAGAGTCAGCGAGAGGCTCATTTGATTGGCTACAAGAGGAAGGTGGCCCCGCCCTCCCCCTCACGCTTGCAAATCTAAGTTAGTGAGAGAATCGTGCCAAAATTGTAAGCGCAAAGAAAAGAAAGACGGAGCTGTACATATCGGATTATTTCGGGAAATTTTTGCCCCACATGCACAACAGCTCATTTAGACATTTGCAACAGTTTGTTTTTTTACACTTACAGACTGGTTCTATGCAGTCAATCTGTTTTGCAGTTCTTTAAACTGTTGTTTTCGCTTGCAAATCACCGTTCACAGGCTTGCAGTGCTTTTGACTGTCTTTTGGCGAAAGAAACGTGCCAAAAGTGTAAGCGCGGAAAAATGGAAGTCAGAAGCATGCAGATCATATTTATTTTGCTTTAGCATGAAGCTGCAGTTTCACAATACATGAATTACACTTACAAGTAACAGTAAAATGCTGCAAATCATTTTTTATTACGCTTGAAATGCGATTTACAACTTTACAAAGCTTCTCTTGCGCATGCAAATTTAATTTACGCTTACAGTCTTATGTACACTTCCGCAAATATTACCCTGAGTATGCAAATCTTTATGACGTCATTTTACCTTCATATGAACTGAAGTCTATGAACAGCATTCTGACATATGAGTCCTTTTTGTCCAGATGGGTGAGTGCTGAGTGGACGGCAGTGGCGATGGCATCATCGGTCGACCGGTTGGACCGATATGCAAACTGGAATGGGTCCAGGGAGGGAGGGAGGGAGCGCAGACTTGATGTGATGCATGACTAGCCGTTCAAAGCACTTCATGAGGATGGGGGTAAGTGCAACAGGACGGTAGTCATTGAAGCAGGATGGAGATGGCTTCTTCGGAACTGGAATGATGGTGGCAGTTTTGAAACATGTGGGAACAACAGCCTGACTCAGTGAGATGTTGAAAATGTCTGTGAAGACATCAGTGAGTTGGGCATGGGACAGGTTGGGCATAGCTGTTCTCAGGCCCACCTCATCTCCAGCCCTGAAGGCAGCGTTCAGTGTCTTCAGGAGTCTGTAGACCTCCCCCGTAATCCATGGCTTCTGGTTGGCCCGGAAAGTGATGGTTTTTGTGACCGTTACATCATCAATACACTTGTTGATGTAGGCAGTGACAGTCTCTGAGTACTCCTGGAGGTCAGTGGTGTTATTGCATGTGGCAGCCTGTTTAAACATGTCCCAGTCAGTTGTGTTGAAGCAGTCCTGAAGAATCTCTGATGATCCTTCTGGCCACACTTTAAATCTGTTTGTAAACTGGTTTGGCCACTTTAATGAGCGGTCTGTATGCAGGCATTAGCATAACAGTGATGTGGTCTGAGGCTCCAAGGAGGGGGAGGGGGAGGGGGAGGGGGAGGTATTTGTAAGCTCCTCTCTGTGTGGTGTAAATAAAGTCCAAAATGTTATTACCTCATGTTGGAAAGTTGATGTGCTGGTGTATTTTTGGAAACACACTCTTAAGATCAGCATGATTGAAATCCCCAGCTATGATGAGAAAAGCATCGGGGTGTGCTGTCTGCTGCTCACTGATGTGCTGGTACAGTTCATTTAGTGCTTCATTCCTGCTGCTGATAATGTTGAACGGGGGAATGTACACCAAAATGAGCAGTATAGCAGTATATTTCCTCGGCAGATAGAATGGCCGGCACTTAATAATCATAAACTCCACCAGGGGTGAGCAGTGTTTGCAGATCACAACAGTATCGCGGCACCACTCGTCATTGATGTAAACACAAAGCCCGCCGAGATTTCTGTCCGCTCGATAGCACGTCAGCTGGTCGAGCTGAATAGTGCAGTCTGGAACGCTGTTGCTGAGCCATGTTTTCGTGAACACAAAAACACAACAGTCTCTTACAGTCCTCTGAGTTCAGCGTAGTAATCGAATGAAGTCCAGTTTATTGTCCAACGAGCGTACGTTAGCCAGTACGATGGTGGGGATAGATGGCTTGTGTGAGTTAGCCGTTAGCTTAGCCCGGATACCTCCAAGCTTACCCCGCTTCTGCTTCCTCTCGTGCCACTTGTGGTGCCTCCGCTGCAGGCGAGATGCAGTAGTGGGGGTCGGTGATGGTGAAGGCCTCCGTAGCAGATTGAGATCCCGCAACTGTTCAAGTTTGAGTTTAACTGTAAAAATGCGGTCCTGCCGACATCGAGCAGAAACTCGTGACTGTATTTGCGCTTACAGACAGGTAGACGCGACGACAACGTAAAAAAACACTGTGACTCACAAGACAAAAAAACACGAAAACACCGTTCTGTCGGGACAGAGAGAAGCCGCTGCGTGTGGACGCGCCGCCATCGCCAGCAAAGCAGGCAATATATCAATGTTCTGACACACCTCTGAACATGACAGTGTTATATACGCAGCATAGAAGAGAAAATAATAATGATTAATGAAAATCAGCTAATCAGATGTGTTTAGGTCAGCGTACAAAGAAGGAAACATAAAATTCAGCTCCTTTGAGTTACAGTTTTAAGCACCTTCCTCTCACACCGACATACAGGCAAAGGCGGGAGAAAAAACTTTCAGCTGAATAACACCATTCCCACATACACAATCTATGTGTGACAACTCGGTACTACTGTGTGTACAACTCTGTGTAGTGTACTTCAATTCAATCAAATATCATGAAATCTTTGGCGGAAAGCTGAATGTGATTGCTGATATGCTTTCCCAATCAGAGGCGCCTGCACTATCCAATCACGTTTGAGAGGGTTTCCGAGATTTTTCTTTTTTCCTTTTTTTCGTTGCACAAATTTTTTTAGAGGATAGGCGTTTTTGACTACATGGATCGGGTGTTTTGGAAGAGTGAAAACGATGTTTTTTGAAACCGGGTCCCAGAGTGGATAAATTTGAAAATGCCACCTTTTTGTTTCCATCTGGATGGCGAATCCCTGAAAATATGATGTCATCAGCCCACGTCTTGCCCCTAGTCAAACACCACTAACGTAAGTCACGTAACAGCAACAACAAAATGAACAAACACTGAACGATTGTATTTTTTATTAACTAACATTAACACGGATTAATAAATGTATTGTTCCATGTTCGTTTGTGTACCACGAGCAAGGTTTATGGGCAAGTCCATGTCTTCTTCTCCTTTTTATGTGTATCACTGTGGCAGAATTACTGTGCCACATGCTAGACTGGCATGTATACTGCAATGTTTTGTGGTTTCGTGTGGACGCAGAAATTTCTTTAGATGAGGGAAAAAAAGATCGGATTGGGGTAAGCTCCGTCTCCGTGTGGACGGGGCCGAAGAAGTAACGGGTACTTACGGTTATGGATAGAAATGTAGCAGAGTAAAGAGTACAATATTTGCCTCTCAAATGTACTTGATTAAAGTCATTAGTACTCCCCAAAAATGATACTCCAGTAAAGTAAAGATCCCTCAAAATTGTACTTAAGTACTGTACTCTAAATGTACTCTGTTACTGTCCGGCTCTGGTTGCTCCCCAATCACCCCTCCCCTTCCCCTGCTTACCTTGCTACACACTGACCATAATGAGCTCAACTTTTTTTTTAAAGTGTTTAATGCTGGTGTTATAGCTGTAAGCTTTCTGAAATGATCTGCATCCTTTATTCATAATCATTCTTCTTTCCCCAGCTGACCCGCTTTGGTCCAAGGTTTTCGTCGGGCCAAAAAACCCAGGCCATTGGCCTAGAGGAAGCACCGACGGGCCACGATCAAACACAGGAGGTGGCAGTGGAAACGTACTATCACTAGCAGGCCCACTTTTGGCCAGAGAGTGAAAACGTGGCTAGGGTACTCCTGCAGGGTACGTGAAGGGGGACAATGTCTTGTATAAACAGGCTAAATACACATTGGAAAAGGAGATCAAAGTGGCAAAGAGGAATTATTCTGAAAAAATAAGGACTCAGTTCACTTCCAACGACTCCGCATCAGTGTGGAAAAGTCTAAAGAAGATCACCAATTACAAGACACCACCCCCCAGCACTGTGGAGAATCAACGACTGGCAGACGATCTGAACGAGTTTTACTGCAGGTTTGAAAGAACACCCATCACCTGCCCTGAACGCCTCCCCACACAACCATTCACACCCTTCACAACTCCTGCAACCAGCCCTGAATGCCTCTCCAAACTACCGTTCACACCATTAACAGCTCCTGCAACCCATCCTGAACACCTCTCCAATCAAGCACTCTCACCATTCTCACCTCCTGCATCCCCCCTCTCCCCCCCACCTACAATTCAGATCAGCGAGGATGCGGTGCGCCAGGTCTTCCGGAAGCAGAAAAGGAAAAAAGCACCAGGCCCAGATTGTGTTACACCAGCCTGTCTGAAATCCTGTGCTGACCAGCTGGCCCCCATCTTCACACAGATCTTCAACAGATCGCTGGAGCTGTGTGAAGTCCCTTCATGCCTCAAACGTTCCACCATCATCCCCATCCCTAAGAAACCCAAAATTACAGGACTAAATGACTACAGGCCTGTGGCTCTAACGTCTGTAGTCATGAAGTCATTTGAAAAACTGGTGCTGGGCCACCTGAAGGACATCACTGGGCCCTTGCTGGATCCTCTTCAGTTTGCCTACAGAGCAAACAGGTCTGTGGACGATGCAGTAAACATTGGACTGCATTATGTTCTGCAACACCTAGACAGACCGGGGACTTATGTGAGGATCCTGTTTGTGGACTTCAGCTCGGCCTTCAACACGATCATCCCAAACCTCCTCCTGCCCAAACTAAATCAGCTCTCCGTGCCCACCTCAGTCTGTCAGTGGATCAACAGCTTCCTGACAGACAGGCAGCAGCTAGTGAGGCTGGGAAAATACACATCCAGCACCCGTACAATCAGCACCGGAGCTCCCCAGGGCTGCGTTCTCTCTCCACTGCTCTTCTCCCTGTACACTAATGATTGCACATCTAAGGACCTCTCTGTCAAGCTCCTGAAGTTTGCAGATGACACCACACTCATCGGCCTCATTCAGGACGGTGACGAGTCTGCTTACAGACAGGAGGTAAAAGAGCTGGCTGTCTGGTGCAGTCTCAACAACCTGGAGCTTAACACCCTCAAAACAGTGGAGATGATTGTGGACTTCAGGAGAAACCCCCCTGTACTCCCCCCACTCACCATCATGAACAGCACTGTGACTGCAGTGGAGTCATTCAGGTTCCTGGGCACCACTATCTCTCAGGACCTGAAGTGGGACATTCACATTGACTCCATCGTAAAAAAGGCCCAGCAGAGGTTGTACTTTCTTCGCCAGCTGAGGAAGTTTAACCTGCCACAGGAGCTGCTGAAACAGTTCTACTCCACCATCATTGAATCCATCCTCTGCACTTCAGTAACTGTCTGGTTCAGCTCAGCTTCTAAATCTGACCTCAGAAGACTACAGAGGGTAGTCCGGACTGCTGAGCGAATCATCGGTTCAACCCTCCCATCTATTCAAGAACTGTACTTATCCAGAGTGAGAAAAAGGGCTGTCAAAATCACTCTGGACCCCTCTCATCCAGCACACTCCCTCTTTGAACTGTTGCCATCTGGTCGACGCTACAGAGCACTGAGCACTAGAACGACCAGACACAGGACCAGTTTCTTCCCTCAGGCAATCCATCTTATGAACAGCTTATAATAACGGCGGACACACTACACTTTATATTTATATACACACACACTTTATTTATCTAACACACATACTTAGTATACACTTAAATTTTGCACACAATATATATGTACATACATAACTTCATTTTGTAATATACTTGCCTACAATTGTCATTTGTATATTGTTATTCACTATCTACTTATTTGTATTTTTTATTCTTTTATTATGTGTTTTATGTTCTGTCGCTGTCATTCTGTTGTACTGCGGAGCTTCTGTCACGAAAACAAATTCCTCGTATGTGTACATACCTGGCAATAAAGCTCATTCTGATTCTGATTCTGATTCTGGATGCTTCTTTAAAAATGTTTCAGTCTGTGAACTGAAAGCAGTCCTGTAATGTTGATGTTGCTTCATCTGACCAAATTGTGATGAGTTTTTGAATTGGTTTAGCGAGTTTCAGAAATAGTCTGTATGCTGGAATTAGCATAACAGAGATGTTATCTGAGTACCCCTCGTTGCAAAGTTCACATGTTGGTAGAACTTTGGCAAAACTATATTTAGGTTTTCATAGTTGAAGTCAACTATTATTTCTCTATTATGAAAAAGCGGTCAGGGTTTTTTGTTTGTTGTCCGCTGATGGTGCTGTACAGCTCACGAAGCATGTCCTATGCATAAGCACAAGTTGGGATGTAAACTGTGAAAATAACAATGCCCATGAACTCTCGTGGCAGATAGAATGGTCAACACTTCACAAAGATAAACTTCACCAGCCATGAACAGTGTTTTGTCACTACCACAGCATTGTTACACCACAGCAGAGTCTGATATACTGTCGTTTATCCATGTTTCAGTGAAAACAAACACAACAGTCCCTTGTCTCTGTGTAGACCAAGTTGAATTAAGTAAAGTTTATTTTTAGACAGCCAAGGTTTGAGAGAATTGCTGGTCTTGTGGGGTTAGCCCTTAGCCTAGCTTGTGTGGCTCCACGCTTTCCGCGCTTCTGTCGTTTTGTGTGGGTAGCGTCAGAAGGCAAATCTGTTGTCTCGGGGTTCGGCTTCAGCAGCAGACAGAGGCATGTCAATAGTCACCGGTGAAAGCTGATGTTTGTATAGCTACATTGCTGATTTCCAAAAGGCTCTGTCGATCATAAATGTGTTTCCGAGTGTAACAGACATAAAAACATAGTTTTTGGGACCCGGAGTAGCCACTGCGTCCGAACGCTACGCCATCTTGTGGTTCTGATATTCATCTACTTTGTTCTAATTAGGTCATGACCAGCACATTAACTGTTGTGCAGTATTTCTTACTTTTTAAAACAGTAAAAGTGCCCCTTCCTGCACCCGAAACCAGTTGTCTGTTGACTAGAGTGTCAGGGTTTGGGGCTAATCACCTGCCTTTTGGGGTTGTGAGTGTGTGTTATATGGTTTGAAAGCTCTCTGTGTCAACCTGTTTGATTTGAGTTTTGCCCGCCCTCCTTGTTTCTCCGTTGTTAACCTTAATTGTTTGCCACCTGTTCTCAATGCTCTTCTAATTTTTTCCCTTTATAATTCCTTGTGTTTCTCTGTTCATTGCCAGACTGTTGTAACTCTTACCAAAAGCTCGAGCTGGTCTGCGTACTCACCTTGTCTTGTTTTGTCTTCAGGCTTCAGTGTCTTTTGCTGTTTTGCTCTGTCTCTTGTTCTCATGAATGCAGTAATCATAGAAGATTCCAGCTCTCATTTCTCTGGGTCTCGGCTGTCAAACGAGCTAAACTGTGGAACGATACTCCTCTGCTTTGTCTTATCTGCTTTCAATAAAGCTCAGTGTAAACCTGCTACTGAATCCTGCCCGTTTCATCTTGACATAGAGCCTCAAACACAATCCTCCTGTCCTGCTCCAATCACAAACGCTGAGTGAAAGGGAAGTTTTTTCTTCGCATTTCTTTCCTCTGCTCCCCTGCCTTGCCTGCTTCGCCTGTCTCTTGTCTCGTCTACTTTGAGAGACTCTCTCTGCACTGCTTTCCTAAACTGAAAAATGGATTTGATAAATTGGTCTCTCAACGCAATTGACACCATCTTCTCGATGAGGAGCTTGGGTTAGGGGGAACTTGACTGCCCTGCTGGAAAGTTTGCAGCTGGCTATACGATGGACGCGTGGGAGAGATGACGGGTCGTGTGTCTGGCGGCTCTTTCTGTGGAGGACATTGAAGACATCTACCTATTCGGAACCATGATAAAAGGTCTTCTGCTGATTGGATTAGGCTTTGCCCTGGGTTATCGGAAAATTCAGAAGACGGGAACAGCTGTCCAAAGCCTCACAAGGCTGCCCGTCATGATTGAAGCAGTGGGCAGAGCGGTCAGCATTGAGACTGAGACTATTAACCGCAATATGGATAACATCACGGAGAAACTCACGGCTTTGGAAAGGAAATTGGAGGATTTGGAGACCAAAAAAGACAATCATAGTGACCGTTAAATTGGAATGCGGCTACTAGACCAAAACAACTGGTATCTTATCTTCTTTCGGCTCCACTCCCAGCTTGGCCTTGGCTGGATAACAAATTTTCCCCTTGGAAAGCATGGCAATGAGACGCTCTGCGTTCCTCAACCCATTTCCCACAAGACACCTGCTGATTGTTGTTGACTCTGTCTAGGACCTGAACAAGGCTGTCTCCATGGCAACTTGCTGTGACGCTGTATATTCTGCGGACTGAGGAATCTAGATAGTATTGCAACTCTCCAGGCCTACAAATACACAAACTCTTACACATATACAGATATACACTCACCTCCCCACCCCCATCCCTCGCCTTTGCCGCTTTGTACCGCCACTCTGTCAAGCGGGTCTGAGACCAGCGCTTTCTAGCTGCAGGTTGGGACGGCTACTGCCTGCACTGGATTACTTCGACCCCCCCAATTTTCGCCCCCAGTTGCAAAGTTGTGTGTTTATGGTGATAATGTTCTTTTGTTGTTGAGGTGTTTTTTCATGTTCCCATACTGTACTCCCAGAAGGAGCATAGTATGGGTGTTGTTTTTTTTCACCTCACTTTCCTAATGTTATGCTGTATTTCTTCCTCAATTCCCTGTCTTCCTGTTCTGTCTACTCCATTCTATGGATGTTGCGTATGTATGGACAGGTTGATGCCTAATTTCGCTGGTACTTGTGACTAGTGACAATAAAGGGCTACTACTACTACTAGACTGGACTATTGTCTGTGGTTCAGACACACTCTCTCTGTTTAAATCTAGATTAAAAACGTAACTAGGATTTTGTCACAGTGTCTGTTCTGTCATTCCCTGGGTCTCCACTAGTGGTCTCACTTCCCCATAGGCACCTCACCGCAGGCACTACAATTCCCACAAGGCATCACAGTAATTGCACTCATGTTAATTGCACTCAGGTGTCTTCACTTCATAGTCATTACCCTGCCTATTTAAACAGGTCTGTTTCGAAATGCACACACACACACACACACAACAAATCCTGCCCAGCTGCTTCTCGAAACTAGTCCAAAACTAGCCCAATCGCTCTTCCAGAAGGTTCCCCAATAAAAAATTGCTTCCCGGGGTTAAAATATAATTTTTTTTACCAGGGTTGCCTTGCTAAAATTCACATTTTAGGGGCTAAATATCACATTATTTGTATTGGGGTCACTTTGACCAGCGGACATGAAAAACAACCATAGACTTGACAACACAGGTTGGCATTTACTACACCAAGCCGTAATTCACTGACAATCTATACAAAATCGATGTTAAAATCGGAGGCGATTCTTTGTCGATTTTAAAGCGATTTTGTGTTAGTTGTCGGTAGACTACGGCTCTGTGTAGTAACTGCCGCTCCACCTGAACCAGTGTTGCCAAGTCTGCGATTGTTTTTCATGTCCGTGGTTTGAAGCAACCCCAATACCAATAACGTGATATTTAGCCCCTAAAATGCGAATTTTACCAGGGCAACCCTTCCAAAAAATTTTAATTTTTACCCCAGGAAGCATTTTTTATCGGGGAACCTCCCGGAAACGCGATTGGGCTAGTTTTGGACTAGTTTTGAGAAGCAACTGGGCAGGATTTGTTGTGAAAACCTGACAACCCTGATCTGAACGCACGTGCTGGAGATATATTTCTAATTACAGGAGCATCTTTACTGATGAGATGCGCATGAAAATCGCATTCGATTTTTTTGCACAGCCCTAGTGGTGTGGCACGAGTGTTCTGTACCCTGGCGGGTGGAATGGGATATAATGATGCAGCCCTGAAAGACCTTTTCAATGCTGGTCTGGACAACCCTGTGCCAGAAAGGGAAATGGATCAGCTGGACGCCTTTGATTTTTGGGGGTTTATTTTGTACCTACAACATCGGTCTCCGTGGGATACCCCAGCCACACCTGTCTCTTCCGGTGGGATGGCCGACTTTAGACCGGGGTCTACAGAGAGGAGGACTGCCAGCCCAGCACCACTGCACAATATGACCGCCAGACCAGCGCCACAGCACAAGGTGGTCGCCAGCCCAGCGCCACAGCACAAGGTGGTCACCAGCCCAGCACCACGGCGCAAGATGGCCACACTAGTGCCACAGCACAAGATGGCCGCTAGCCCAGCACCACTGCGCAAGATGGCAGCAAGCCCAGCGCCACAGCACATGGTGGCCGTCAGCCCAGCGCCACAGCACAAGTTGTCTGCTGGCCCAGCGCCACTGCACAAGATGGCCACCGGCCCAGAGCCATGGCACAAGATGGCTGCCTGTCCAGCGCCTCTGCACAAGATGACAGACACACTTGACCCTCCAGAGTCGAGTCAGGTTCCCGTTGAACCTCCAGAGTCGAGTCAGGTTCCCGTTGACAGTCCAGAGTCGAGTCAGGTCACCATTGACAGTCCAGAGTCGGGTCAGGTCACCGTTGACAGTCCAGAGTATGGTCAGGTCACCGTTGACACTCCAGAGTCGGGTTAGGTCACAGTTGACACTCCAGAGTCGGGTCAAGTCACCGTTGACAGTCATGAGTTAAGCACTACCACAGTTAGACCTCAGGAGTCAAGTGAAGTCACCGGTGATCTTCAAGGGCAAAGTCAAGTCACCAGTGTTCTTCATGGGCAAAGTCACGCCACCAGTGTTCTTCATGGGCAAAGTCAAGTCATCAGTGTATTTGACTTTGCCCTGGTGGGCTTCTGTATCGACCGCTTGGATGTGGTGGTCTTCTGCTCCGCCCTGGTGGCCTTCTGTCTTGACCGCACGGATGAGGTGGTCTTCTGCGCCGCCCAGGTGGGTTTCTGTCTCGACCGCATGGCTCCAATTCCACCTGATCCACCCGGGATACCTGCCCTGTCAGCTCGGCCCTGGGCCCCGAACTTTCTTGTTTCTTTCTTTCTTTCTTTTTTTATCTGTTTCCTTCTGTGGATCTGGCCCTCCATCCCTCCCCCTTGTCCTCTGTCGGTCCTCCTCCCTCCTGGTTTCCTTGTTTTTGTTTTTTGCACTTCCTGTCTCTGTTACCCTCTATTACCTGGCCCTCCGTCCCTCCCCCTGGTCCTCCGCTGGTCCACCTCCCTCCTGGTCTCTGTGTTCCTTGGGTTGTTCTTATGTTCGGGTGGAGCATCTGGTAGCTGTTCCGTAGAAGAGGGAGTAATGTCACGGTGTCTGTTCTGTGTTTCCCTGGGTCTCCACTAGTGGTCTCACTTCCCCATAGGCACCTCACCACAGGCACTACAATTCCCACAAGGCCTTGTCGCTTCATCACAGTAATTGCAAAAGGTGTCTTCACTTCATAGTCATTACCCTGCCTATTTAAACTATTTTTGGTCTGTTTCTGTTTGTTTCATGGAGTCCTTACTTTACGTCACCTAGTTTCCTAGCGTTCCCTTGTGGTTCTAGTTTCTTATTTCCTGTTTGTTTTGTTTTTGGATGGATGTTTATGGTTATGACCTTTTGCCTGTTTTTTGATTTTGATTTTGGATTACCCAATAAAACTCACACTGCTGTTGGATCTCTCGTCTCCTGTGTTCCCGAACATTACAGATTTACACAAGCTCCAGTGTGGATCCAGAACACCTGAGAAGAGATTATGCTGACCCCTCAGAGGACCCCAGATGATGCTAACCCTGAATCAACAAACAGAACTAACATATATTGCTACAAGTGTGACTGCATCATATAATAATTGCTGTTAATAGTGTTCACTATCTGGCTGACTACGTCTTGTATTAATTTTTCTGAAAAATCCTGTCATACGTGCACAAACTGACAGTCACCACTTATAAGCTACTACTAAATATTGTAGAAACTTAATTTTCTGTGAAGTTGCTTTGTAATGATTTGTATTTTAAAAAGCACTATACAAATAAACTTGAATTAAATTAAATTTAATTGAAGTGTTAAAGAACTAAAGACGAGCCTTCAACCTATACATTTTTTACTTACTGTACAGTATCATCACATCAAATTCAAAGTTTGATTGCTTGCTCATTATATTATGCACATACTTATTTGTGATTGAATTATTTCCATGCTGAATTGGGATTAGTAATGTTTGCACCTATTAGTTGCAGAGGCAACATCACAGTTATTTTCTTGCTGTCTATCTGTATACCCTTGTTTATCATCTTAATAAAGGTTGTACAAATTGACCAGAAAGAGAAAACAAAATGTTGACGGAATCGTAGGTGTGCATGTTTGTAATATTGCACAGCTGAGGTCTCAGGGTCAGAGGTAATGACCTCCTTAGCCCCCCTGCAGCACCTCCTGCAGTCATTAAATGTTAACAGCTTTATAATGCACATGCACAGTACACAATGCGTTCAGGTGCGAGAGATGTTGACGGGATCACTGCGTCTCTTTCCAGCTAAACCCAAAATTCAAGCCTGCACTACAAAAGAGCAAGAGAAGGGAGGGAGAGAGAGAAAGGAGGAAAAAGTAAGAAAACACGCCAAACAACAAAGTGAATGAGTGAGCCACTCGAGGCTGCAGGTATTGCAAAAATGAAAGAGAAAAAAAGATAGACGCTTCAAACAGTTGCTTTGATAAACAAGGTTATGTGTACATATCACCAGAGGAGTAAAGGTAGGCCAGGTTTATTAAAATAACTGTTTTCATCATTCTCTTCCCCTCTGGTCTCCTCATTTCCCAGTTTGGAGTGCAGACGGTATTCACAGTGCAACTGAACGCAGCTGTCAGTCCTGTCTGGAGCGCTGAATCCAGTCCACTTCTGAAAGACACTGATTCGCCAAGCAAACACATGCCTTTAATTATTCAGAGGCACAACAATTAAACTCTTTACTGAGTTACTTACAAGTATAACATTGCAAGTTATTTTTCAGCATATGTTGCTATAATTTTACTGTAAAACTCTCTGAGGGAAAAAGGATGAAAGGTATTGTGTGCTCAGGAATCAGCGTTAACGAGTAACTTAATGAGATATGAATCATGAATAAAATAAAATATTCTTTATTTCAGGTTGATTAAAAAATAATATAACATTTTCCTGTCAGCTGAATATGTCATTATTAGTCTCTCTTTTTGTGCAGCAGTTGAAATACTTTTGGGATCTCGATATATTAGTGTTAAAAATTTTCTCGAATTGTCTCTGTGACCGTCAGTATGTGTGATCCTCCAGACTGTGAGGTCTTGAAGATAAGACATAATGTTCTCACAGAAACATTGTGTTCCTATCACCAAGCCCCTCTCATTTTCACATCTACGGCCAAATGCACCTTTATGAGTGTGTGTGTGTGTGTGTGTGTGTGTGTCAGCATGTTTTTGTGACATATCAGGACACAACTTTGTATAATGACATGGGTATGACACAGGTATTACAAGGAGAGGGTAACTTATGAGGACATAACCCATGTCCCCATTTCTCAAAACACTCATAAATCATACAGAATGAGGTTTTTTTGAGAAAGTAAAAATGCACAAAGTTTCCTGTTAGGGTTAGGTGTAGGGTTGGTGAAGGGCCATAGAATATACAGTTTGTACAGAATAAAAACCATTACACCTATGAGATGAACACACTTTACACAAAAACAAACGTGTGTGTGTGTGTGTGTGTGTGTGTGTGTGTGTTCTTGTTTATGGTAAATTGTTAGGACCAAATGTCCCCTCAAGGATAGTAAAACCAGAAAATTTTGACACTGTGAGGATTGTCCTGCGATGATGTTTAATTGTTATCTTCAGTGATGTTTATCTGAAAGTATAACAGTTTTTCTGTAAGGGGTAGGTTTTAGAGTTAGGGGATAAAAATATCATAAAAGTCTATGGAAAGTCACAGAAACAAACAACATTTTCAAACCTTTCAGCCAAAGCCAAACACAAATGAGCAAACAGAATACATGTAAACTCATTCTGAACCATCACCTAACGGCACGAATTACAGCAATACAGTGCAGAAATGTCACATTTCTTCCATTTCATTGTCATTCCCAGCAGGCCACAGCAATAGTCTTTATTTCCATTTGTAGATTTAATATGTTTGAGGAGGTATCAAATCGAAACAGTCATAAATGATATTTTTTCAATGATGATTTTTCATGTGAAAATGTTGGCTGTGAACATACTGTTCCTTTCATACTCCACAACTGTTCAAATAAAGATTTGTATAAAGTACAGATGAGTGCTTCATTTGCTTTTCAAAGAGCCCACTTTGTAACACTTCAAGAAGTATATCTATTACAATACACATATTGATACAGTCTTCAGAATTATTTATCCACAGTTATAATACATTTACTTTGAATTTACTAAACTGTAGAAGTAATTGGGAGTAATATATACTTATATCAAATATAAAGTAATTAGGAAATTACATATAAAGATGCACTGAAGTCCTACTGCTTTTATTATAAATATAAAGTTTTTATATTTAAGCTTTTCATTTAATTGTAAACATGCAATTAAGTATCTAAAACATTACATTCAATTCACACTCAAATATTTTATATTTACTTTAACATTTAGTCATTTAGCAAACGCTTTTATCCAAAGCAACTTTCAAATGAGGACATTGGAAGCAATCAAAAACAACAAAAGAGCAATGATACATAAGTGCTATAACATGTCTCAGTTAGCTTTAACACAGTACACATAGCAAGAGGTTTTAAATAATATAATAAACAAAAAGAAAACAGATAGAATAGAAAAAGAATAGAGCAAGCTAGTGTTGGAGGTCTTTTTTATTTTTTTTATAATTGTATAATTAAAAAAATACAGATAGAATACAAAGAGATTAGAAAGGTAATTAGATTATTAGCATTTTTTTTTAGAACAGAATTAAAATAGAGAGTGCTAAAGTTTGAGGGTCAAATTAAGATGGAAAAGTTGTGTTTTAAGGCTACCCTTGAAGATGGTTTGGATTGAGTTGGGCAGGTCAAAGTGACGTTGTGCTTCTTTGGGATGGCACAATCAAGCTTCTAGAGGGCACTTAAGTCTGAAGTAATGAATTTAGGTAAAGGGGTGAAGAACCAGTGGTGGTTTTGTAGGCAAACATCAATGCCTTGAATTTTACGAGAGCAGCTATTGGTTGCCAGTGCAAATTGATAAACAGAGGTGTGATGTGTATTCTTTTTAGCGCATTAAAAATTAATCTTGCTGATGCAATCTGCATTAATTGTAAAGGTTTGATAGAACTGGCTGGAAGACCTGCCAAGAGGGCATTGCAATAGTCCAGCCTGGACAGAACAAGAGGTTGAAAAAGGAGTTGTGCAGCATGTTCCAAAAGAAAGGGCACAATCTTCTTAATGTTAAATAAAATCTGCAGGACCGGACAGTTTTAGCAATGTGGTCTGAGAAAGTTAGCTGATCATCAATCATAACTCCAAGGTTTCTGGCTGTATTTAAATGAGTTATGGTTGATGTGCCTAAATTGATGTTGAAATTGTGATGAACGATGGGTTTGCTGGAACCACAAACAGATCTATCCTGGCAAGCTTGAGTTGAAGGTGATGGTTCTTCATCCAGTAAGAAATGTCTGTTATACAAGCTGACATGCGAGTAGCTACCGTCGGATCATCAGAATGTAATGAGATGTAGAGTTGAGTGTCATCAGCATAGCAGTGGTATGAAAAGCCATGTTTCTGAATGACAGAACCTAATGATACCATAAAGACAGAGAAGAGAAGTGGTCCAAGAACTGAGCCCTGAGGCACCCCAGTAGTTAGATGTTGCAACTTGGACACCTCACCTTTCCAAAGTTCTTTAATGGACCTATCTGATAGGTAAGACTCAAACCACTGGGGTGCAGTTCCTGAGATGCCCTTTGTCAGTAGGGTTGATATTAGGATCTTGTGGTTAACAGTGTCAAAAGCAGCGGACATATCAAGCAAAATAAGTATTGAAGATTTGGATTCTGCTCTTGCCAGTCTTAGAGCTTCAACAACTGAGAGCAAGACAGTCTCAGTTGAATGTCCACTTCTGAAGCCAGATTGGTTGCTGTCAAGGAGATTGTTCTGTGTGAGAAATGCAGAGACTTGTTTGAACACAGCTCTTTCAAGTGTTTTTGCAATGAAAGGAAGAAGGGAAACTGGTCTGTAGTTCTCTGAAAGAGTTGGGTTGAGGGTGAGTTTCTTAATTATTGGGGTTATACGAGCCTGTCTAAATGATGAGGGGAAAACACCAGTGTGAAGGGAAGTGTTAATGATGTGAGTGAGTGCAGGTAAAACTGCAGGAGAAATGGTTTGAAGGAGATGAGATGGAATAGTATCAAGGGGGCAATATATATTCTTTTAAATTATGTTATTTAATATTCTATATATTATATTTCAAAATTCCATACAATTTACAGGTAAAAAAAAAATAAGAAAAAAAAAACGGCAGCTGTATGTCAGATTTTTAGTGCAGAAAACTACAGTAGCAACATTTTAGGGTTTATGGATTTAACTTTAATTTACCGTTAAAAACATTTCATTAACTGATATAATGTAATAATAATACTGTATACCAACCTATTGAAGTTTTGAAATCTGTTTTGTACCTTTGTAATACACTAATAGCCATTAAAAGCAGGTGGTGATGGGAAAGTAACACGCTGAACCAAAGCTCACCACAAGCAGCTTTTCCACAAGCTGAGAAGGCCAATATATTGTTTTTGTCTTAGGACAACCTTGATTAACTTTTTTGATCCACTTCAAATGTTGACTACTCTATAGGTCTACAATGTCATTCACATAAACACTATGCACCATCATGATGTCAAGCATGAAACTGAAATATACAATCAAAATTAATGTAACAACATTTTATGTAACTGCTAAGATAAAACTAAGAAACTGAGATATTTTAAAGAAAAACATAAAATTTGAAATGCAATGCAGGGTATTCTGTAAACATCAATTTACATTTCTTTCACTGTAAATTATAGATTCTATTTCACTTCCAATATATATATATATATATATATATATATATATATATATATATATATATATATATATATATATATATATATATATATATATTTTACCGTATATATATATATATATATATATATATATATATATATATATATATATATATATATTACCGTATATATATATATATATATATTTTACATGAACTATCGATTACAGTTTTCCACCGTATATAGTAGGGGAACTTACTGCTAACTATTTAACAGTTTTGACCATTACAATCCTGATAATTTTTTCTACAGTCTGACTAAATATCATAATGCTGTTTAGGAAAACTCTTTCTGCAATAAAAGCACCTTACTTATCACAGTCCTTGTTTCTCACATTTCATTTCCCCATCTCAGCTTCTGTTAGAGATTTGCTGCTTCTTGCAAATGAATATTAGAATATTAGATGATATTGACTGTGCATCACAGCATAATCATGGTCACGCTGAATGATGGCTTGTGATAAACTGTGGTTGCATTGAATCTGGTCTTCATGAACTGCTTCAGTTTCAAGAGGATAATGAAGGTCAATTGTGAATTAATAGAGTTTACAATGATAAAAGCATTCATGAGATTTGCATAGTGCTCCTTGTGTGTCCACCCAGCTGATGACCAGTCACTTACTCACAGACAATGAGAAGACATGTTGTGATTCCAGACGACTCTTTATCCACGTCTCCTCTCATCTCCATCCTCCCCATTAAATTATTGTAATGGAACGGATTGATCCAAGCCCGGGCTCTGATTGGTTAATACGGTGTTCCAGTCATGTATTTATCACTGTTCAGCACCTGTAGAGATCAACTGTTCACCTTGGCTTACAGGTCATAGTACAGAATGACATTTCATCAAACAATATTTAAACAAAAGTTTTGTCCTTAATATTTAATTATGCAGTAACTGATCAATAAAAACATTAAGCCTGTCAATATAGTCACTCTGCTGTGTCCTCATGTTTAACAGCATCTTTATAGCATGTGTGACATTCATACACATACACATTCATTGGGCTAGGAAAAATCATAGATCACCCAGCCCCAAAAACTTGATCCACTGTGTTTTCGCCTGCCATATCTGCCTTCCACCTAATCCATGCTCCATGTTGCCACATACCCACATGCTTTTGCTGTTCATCAGCAGCCTAGCTGGTGGCAGTACCTACCATGGAGTAAATCATAGTGGGGTTGTGGTTTGCTACCTAACCCTGCCTGGCCTGTAGTTACTGTGCCTAACAAAGCCCTGTGGCTAGGGACTAAGCAATTTCCAGGCCTTCCTGTGCTCTCGATTTCTGCCCGTCCTTACCATGATGCCTGCTGATGTCACCATTGAGACCTTGGAGTCCTGACAGAGTAGCACCTCTCTGATGCAAGAGATCTTGAATTATTTGTCGAGGCTGCTGAATGGGAGCTGGAGTTTGTTACAGAGTGCTGAACTTTTCAGGCTGTGTGGCAGACCCAATCACCTGTGAAGGTAGCTACTGACCATCTTTTCCATGGTCTCCACTGTTGACATGATTACTTCATACTCCAGCAGAGGCCAGAGAATGCAAGGCAAGGTGCCATGTCGGTATATTCAGGCTTTAATTCACCCTGGTAGGCCAGACTTCTCAACTGTTGTGGCCAAGATTCCAGCTCCCTCATGGTGGCTTGAATGGCCATGGCATCCCTGAGGCTGCAGTCAAAGAACTTGCGAGGCTCCTGACAGGCTTCTCTGTGGTTGATGAAATTACAATCCCACCCATCTCAAAGCAGAATTTGTTGACCACTTTCCTACTATGGATCTGGACTTGGCAGGCTTGAAACTCATTGCCAAGGATGTGTGTTTTTATTATTTTTTTCAGGACCTGGAGTATCCACCACCCTCCTGGCTCTAAAGGGTGTGGTCAACACAATGTCATCCAGAGCTGTTGTACACCAGACTTCTGCACTCAATTTCTGCTGCTTTGACCACCATATTGATGGCAAGGGCTAAGAGGATACCTGAGATGGTACACCCAGTTATGATTCACTTCTTCAAGATAAAAAAGCTCTTGCTTACCATTTTTAATATCGGCAATGTTGCTAACTTTATTTATTTTAAGAGGCTCATGTTGTTATGAAAATATTTGCATATTGGAATGCTTGGGAAAGATCACATTAGAACAGCCTTCTGTCTTGCCACCTTCATTTACTTACTAGTTTTAATCACTTTCACTTTAATTCTCTGGCACTGACTCATTCAGGCTTAAGCCTGAAATTCCCATAGTAGTTCAGGTTGAGTTTCATTATCTTACTAGGTGCGTGGTGGCGATCCAGGGTCACACCATTGACCTTGAGGGCAATGGAAGAAGGAGGAAGTCTGTCATCCACTGGGCTAGGACAGAGGAGAAGATCTTCCCTTTCACACTGAGGAGTGAGATGGACCTGAACTGCTCCAGTTTGGTTGAGTTCTCCTCCTTCGGTAGCCAGATTCCCTCTGTGTGCCTTCACTGGTTTGCAACGGTGCCCCTGCATAACACCACTTGCAGGAACTCTCATAAGATCTTGAGGTGCTTAGGGCAGTGCTTGTACACCTTGATGAAGTTGCATTTAAATACATGTAATATATAACTACAGATAAAATGATAATTTAAGAAAATGTGAATAATATGCAACAAAATTAGACTAGATTAGAATTAGATATTAGGTTCAGGATTGTGTTTTAGTAAGATGTTTTTCTCATATATGTTCATATTTTCAAATTAAATGTAAATTAACAAATGATTTCTCTTGACATGACACAACTTACACTAACTGTAGGACAAATTGAGTCACTGGAGCCCTTATTTAATTGTTTATTTATTTTTTTAATGAGTCATTTCTTTCATTAAAGATTATTTCCTCTTAACATAACAGGCATACCCTTACCTCATTTCTCTTTGCCAACAGTGTGATTTACCGACTGGCACAGCCTACCCCACTCCACACTCACCCAGTGCTTTTGTTGATATCAGATTTATTGATTGAAGAAGATGTTCCCATAATATTTCAGGAGTCAGAGTTGTGTTTCTCCTCCAACAGTACATGATATTTCTTTCCTGCAGGGAACACTGAATCTGTTGAGCCTTGAATTTTGCATGAATGTTTGCCTCTTGATTTTCTCTGGTTGTTTTTGATTGATTATGGACTTTGCATTATGGAGCCATGTGTCCGGTGCATTGAATCATACAGGGTTTGTCTTCACCCAGAGCTAATGTGGCCTCTTACTTCTGTATATTACCACAAGACACATCTTTGAGAAATGATCAACCACAACCACAACCACATGACTGCAACAGTGCAAACAACTGTTCAATTTATCATAGCGCACAGATCAGCTCACTGTCTGAGTCTCCAACAGAGCTTCTGCTCCCCTCAATCCCTGAATTTCACAATGAAATAGTAATGCAATAATCATAAAAACAGCGTGAATCACTGTCATTGTGTTTGTTTGATCTAAAGGAAATTCCATAATGAAAGATTGAAATAGCCTTTCATGAACATATAGTGAAGTGCCAGCAAATTCCACACTGTCATATTCATGACGAATTACATAGTAGATCTGCTTTTGATATGATTTTGATAACATATTTGCAAAGCTTTCTGTAGAATACTTTACAAGTAAGGTTTGATTTGTTACAATTAGTCAGCTATAATAGTTATTACTAACGTACATTTTTTCATTTAAAATTTAATAACCAATAACCTTGGTTTATTTTAATTTCAGCCTTTAATGATAAACTTCTAAGGTCAAAAGTTGTATTTGTTAACATTACTTAATGCATTTTGAACTAACATGAATAATCAATGAACAATTGTGTTTTTATTACTTAACATTAACAAAGACAAATAAATGTTGTAAAACCACATATTGCTCTGTGTTAGTTCATGCATTAACTAGTGTTAACAAATTAGACCTTATTGTCAAGTGTTTCCCATTTATTTTGTGTTTAAGCCACACTATATTGTGAATGTAGTCATGAGGGTCATTAGGGTATTGTCCGGTACAGTATGATATGTGACAGAGTAAATATATATTCATAGCATAGCTGTTACAGTATATTGTTTTTAGACTAGTGTTGTATTGACTAATCAACATCCAGGACTGCAGTTAACCAGTTTATAATACACAATTTACATAATTGATATAAAACTGTCACATATATACATATATACAGTTAAATATACAAATCTTATATATATAGGCCTTCTATGTTTAGAAGATTTCACATGAAAATACTTTAAAACTGTGAAGTGTTGGTATGTGGTGATCAGTGCTGCTCATAGATCTCTGTGACAAGTGAAGAGTCATGTTTGGCTCAGTGTTCAGGGAGGCTGATTAATGGTGTTTAACCGGAGAGGTTAAACACCGATCAGATAATCAATGCGAGTGAACCAGGGATAGAAACACACAGATGCTGGTGATGTCTTGTAGCATATGTAATTCTGACTGAAGGCGAAACTGAATCCAGGTTTTTATTTTTTACTGTAAAGCTGGTTTCTTTAAAGCAGTCTATTGTATAAAGTGTTACAGTGCTGCATTGCAAGGATATTGGAAAAATATCCACTTCACTATGATCAGATGCTTTCTTAACTGCTGTTTTCTCATTGCTGTCATGGCTGTGATGGCTTTATTCTGTTATTAAGAGGAAAACCTGCAGCACATATGCGACCCTGGACCACAAAACCAGTCTTTAGTTGCACAGGTATATTTATAGCAGTAGCCAAAAATACATTGAATTGGTAAAACTTATTTTTCTTTTAATGCCAAAAATGTTTTTTCAAAAACATTTAAAAAAAATCAAATTTTTTCGAATTTTTTCTTGAGCATTAAGCCCTGCAGTGTGAACATAGCCTAACATTAAACTTCTGCAAAAGTATTTCAAACTACTTTTTTACCCCTAAACAAAGAATATAAAAGAACTTTGCTATGACTATATCAGCCTTAATTGCATCAGCTATTGCACAACTCTGTGATTGGCAGCAGAGCGTCTTAACCTTGTACATGCTCGTCTTACACTTTTGTTCACACAGAGCATGCAATTTCCCCAGGATTTAACAACCCCTTAAGCATCATTTTGACATTAGGCCCTACTGACACATGACCTCTAAACAAAGAAATGATGTTAAATGTATGACCTTATGTGTGAAAGCACCTACTGGAGATCTGTTAGTGCCAGGGCCTGCTCCGTCCTGCTTGTGGAGTTCAGCTGAGAGCAGTTTCATCCCTCATTTGGAGCATTTGCTTCACAGCTTATTGCTAAATAAAGGCCTTAATAGTTTATTTTACATGCAGTTAGGGACCTCGTTTTTTGTAAAATATACAACAAAATAAACACATACCTTATCTGACTGCACACATTTTATTCACTTATTTCATTCAAATCCAGGCTCTATTGCTTGATCTGTTGTCTTATTCTCCTTCAACCGCTCCAAACCCGCATCTGTTGAGTCTCTTACATCAAACCTGCAAATTCATCTGCTGAAATAAATACACTTTCTGCAACTCAAGGACGGCAGTTTGACATGATTGTGTACTTCTGACAGACAACTGATTCCCTCGGGGACAGCACAAAGTCTGCAGCCAGCCTGTAAAACAGAAAAACTTGAACTTTCACAACATTTCACTCTGGGCCGTGAGTCTGGACAGTCCATAATGCACATCACTCTGCCTGGGGCACAGTTTACATCTGTAATTCGTCCTGACAGCATGTTATAAAGAGGATGAGAAGGTGCCGGACTGATCAGCAGCAAGCACGGTGGTGCTTTCTATCAAGCAGGGTTTGGTACGCGCTTCACCGCTGTGCAATTATATGCCTGCCGTTTCTGCTGTGATAAATCTGAGCTCTATTAAAACAGCAATGATTTTCCATTTAAATTCTTTTGGATCAGTTCAGTTTCACTAAGTTAAAAGTGCTAGACTGCAGGCAAAAATCTCTTAAAGTCTTTGAATAAATGGCACTTCTTGCATATGAATCTATATGTAATAGCTGTAAGATTAATTTTCTTAAAAGTCAAAAGTGTGCAAGATTATAAGATGTCTTATATATTTTTCTAGTGCTATGCAATTATATTTTGTTGATTAGGACTGAAGATATTTTTTGTATTGACATTATATGTATGCCACAAACTTTATTAAAATGAACATATAACATGAAAAACATGATTTTTGTTCTTAGTTAAGCTATACTGCTCTTAAATCTGTAAAAAGAAGACATACAATATTTGTATCACTCTATAGGCAATCTCATCTGTTGTTTCCTGGTTTTACAGATATAATTATTGTGGGATTTTCATTAATAGGATGTGGCAAAGCGTCAACTCCTTTATTGATTAAAAGGTTGGCGAATGCTTTAGATTTCTGAATGTGAGAACACAATCCAATCGGCCTGCTATTTTGCTTTAGCTAATTCTATTTGCATGTGTAATTGCTTTGGCTGTGTCCATAACTTCGTTAGGATAAAGCTACACAGCAATGTTAATGAGATCTGCTCTTATTGCTGCTTGCCTTCATCAGATCTCTCCCGCAGCAGATTAAGCTCGCCTGCTTGTTATTCCTGCACACAGCTGAGCTGACAAATATGATAAAACCGAAAGCAAGCAAAACACAGGCGTACCATGTGTGTAGCATGCTTGCACAGTCATCTGGAAGCCTTACCATGGCTGCGTCTTTACAAACCTCATCAAAACTTGTAGAAAACAAGGAAAAAGTACAATAAACTTGTTTTGGATGGACTACCATGGTACTAACACAGTTTTTGTGGACATTTACCATAGCATTGCCATATTTCTGATATGCTGACAATGGTATTAAAATGTTTTTGACAGTTGTTATTCCATTTTTTGGCATGTGCCAAGAATTTGCAACACTATAGTGTTTTGGTTATAACAAGTATATAATTATTATAGTATTACAGATTTTGGACATGCAACATGACATTTAAAGGGGTGATTGTGCATGTCACATGTACAACCATGGTTTCTGAAAGTTACCATTGTATTACCATGTTGTTTTTTGACTAGTGTTAACGTGAGACCATAAGGTTTTATTTATTTATTATTATTTTTATTTTGTAGTATTAGTAACTGTACAGTATTATACAAGCTCTGCTACATTACATTCTTGTTTTGAAAGTAGGATTTATTTTGCAGACATGTGTGTGTTTGTCTGTGTGTGAGTGTCTGTGTGTTTGATATATAGTATTACCATATTTTTGATATGCAGACATTGTAACATATATTACCAAGTTTTTTGACAATTAATGCAGTACTGCACTGCAGTATCATACTACTGTAGTGTTTTGAATATGTACCTTGGTATTGTTATCTTATTTTTGGATGTGACACCATCCCAGCTAACAAAAACATGTCTTTATAATGTGCCTGTTCAGTTCTGAAAACATTATTTATGATGTTCTCTGAATGTTTAAAAGGTGCCGTTTTTTAAATGTAAAAAAAAAAAAATGTTCTGGGTTATGGGAAAACGTTAAAGGAATGTTCCATTTGATCATTTCACAAAAACACTGGTAAAGTTACTTCCAAGTTCAGTATGGAGTACCACACAACTCAGTACTAGGACCAGTGCTTTTCACCCTGTACATGCTAAGATAAAAAAGAAGAAATAATTTAGAAAAAAGGACAATAAATGAAGGTTGTTTTGTGCTAATGTTTCTAGAATGTTATTAACTTTGCAATACTATTCTATTACCATTGCTGGAAGACAGTTTGTTTATAACTATGAGAGAAACTTGCCAGAACATTTCCTGTTAGTTGGGGCTACACTACCATGTTGCTCTAGACATGCATTACTAAAAACAGATTTTTGTTTTTTATTATTGGAAGTGTATCATGTAACAGTATTTTTTGAACACTTACATGGAACATGAGCATGGTAACCCATCTATCAACACAAAACTATAGTAATGATTAGCCACCTGTAACATCACTACAGTATGAGACATTTTGTTGAGGAAGTTCCTGCACAGTGACTCTGATTCTCTTCACCTGCCTTCATCTGTGCTTCAAAGACCAACCATCCTATTTGCAATCCAAATTCTACACAATTAACTAGCATGTAATTATCTTCACCGGCAACTGGAATAGCAACAAAATGAGAGCTTGTCACATAAAAGGTGATAATAAAAATGGGCCTTTAACTTTAGAAATTAACATGTCACATTCTTCACCTCGGCTGCTGCATAAGTGAATGAGGGAGGCAGAGAAGGCATAAATATTAGCGCCCCTACTGCTCCACACACACACACACACACACACTCACACACACACACACACACAAACACAGGCTTACTGAGGCTGGTTTGTTTGCCAGTAAAATGTGTAAACACTCTTAAAGCAAGATATCTGAAGAGTAAAATTGGTTCCTGTAACACTACATGTTTTCAAATTCATCTAGTTTGTCACATTGCCAAATTGTTCTTTATTGTTTTAAGCATAAATCAAAAAAAAAAAAAAAAAAAAAAAAAATGAAGATTATCATTGAAACAAGATAAATGTATTTGCCCATTTATTTTTCAGTGATCTCATTTTATATGCCCAGTCTTGAAAATATGTATTGATCCTAGAATGTGACGTATGTAAAATGCAATAAATGGAGGATTTGGGAGAGAGTGATGTGTGTGAGAGACAGAAATAGTTGAGGTGTGTGTTTACTGATGAAATGTGAGCTAATTTGTGCTCTCTTTTAATTTTCACAATGGCATTAATCATAATCAGTAAGCACATTTTAATCATATCCATACGGGCTTTAGCTCCTTTGTTCCAGGACTCGACTGTTCTCGATTCACTGCAAGCGAGGAGAAGGATGAGGCTGGCATGGAGTGTGTGCCTGTGTGTGTATGCTGAAGCCGGGGGCTTTTGTTTCTCTCACACAATACTCTCTTTGTTTATATTCAGTTTAATGTGCTGGAATAACTTCCACTGCCAGACAGATAGAAAGAGAGAGAGAGATTCAGTGGAGGGATGCGGCTCTGATTGTGTTTTGGATTTGAGATTGATCATAATATCCCCATTGGCCGCTCGCAGTCGAGTGAAAAGTGCTAGCTCATTTACGTTAATGTGAAAATTCAGCACGTGAAGAGAAAATATGTAAATATGATGCATCAAAATAATGTATACAGAATCCCCATGAGCCTAGTCTCCATAAACTCAAAACACAAACGCACACACACATTTGTTTCTGTAAATTGTGGGGACTTTCCATAGACAATAGACATCTATTACTTTTGTACTGACCAAACTATATTTTCTATCCCCTAACCCAACCCTAACCCTAACCCTAAAGCTACATAGCATAATTTACTATTTTAAATATTTTTTCCCTCATGGGGACTGCAGGCTGATCTTCACAATGACAAACATTTCAGGTTTTACCATCCTTGTGGAGACATTTGGTCCCCACAATGTAGCATAAACAAGCACACACACACACACACACATACATACGCTGTATCTCTTCTGCCTGGACGCTTGTCTAAAAAAAACAGCTGAAATTTTCATGAATTCCACTCCAGGTGGAGCTCAGTGTTCTGCTGGTGAGATTATCAGTCGTGTTTGTCTCTCTCAGTATTGTTTTAAAATCATTTTTATATGAACAACAGAAATAAAATAAAATACTACACAAGAAAAGAAAAGAGAAGAAAAGAAAAGAAAAAGTGCAAACATTTCAAATTAAATAAGTGCCAATTTAGATAAATAGAAATAGGAAAATAATTAGGAAATAGGAAGATAAAGAAGACAGAAAACAGCATAAATAAATATATAAATTAATATTACAGATTGGTCAGAAATCCTTGGTGCAGCCCACTAGAAACCATTGTCATCTTCTTAAATTGTTTGAGTTTTGCATCACCCACATTTTCTCCAGTTTTGATATGTTTGTCACTTGAAAAATCATTTGTTTGTCTTTCTTAATCTTTCTGTCCTTCAGGGGTGTGTTTCCCAAAAGAAACTATGGTCACAAGTCCCATCGTTACCACCACAGTTAGCTAATGATGCTTTTGGAAAATGCACCCCAGAAACACACACACAAACATGCATACACTCTTTAAAATAAAGGTGCTTCAAAAGGTTCTTCAAGTGATGCCATAGACGAACCATTTTTGGTTCCACAAAGAGCCATTCAGTCAAAGGTTCTTTAAAGAACCATCTCTTTCTTAGCTTTTTATAGTCTGAAGAGCCTTTTTTCACCACAAAGAACCCTTTGTGAAACAAAGAAGTTTCTTCAGATGTTAAAGGTGCTTTATGAAACTATTTAGACAAAACGGTTCTTCTATTGCTTCATGAAACACCTTTATTTTTAAGAATGTACATATGAAAAAAAAAAAATGAAACATGCATTAATAGATGTGTTCACAATAAGATGCATTTGAAAATAGATAGGGTGAATTTTTATTTAATGTTCTTTTTTTTAGATATCTTTGAATATGTGTGTATGGGTACATAGAAGGTCAAACTCATTCACTCTGTCATCTTCACACACACACACACAGGATAATCACAGTATTGTGTAGACAGGCAGTTGGATTCCTTTCTCTCTCTCACTTGTATTCTTTGACATCTGCTGTCGCCAATATCTCTAATTGCAAAATTGGCCCAATAAAACAGGAAGAGCACAAGAGAGTGTGTGTGTGTGTGTGTGTGTGTGTGTGTGTTACTGATGTGATAAGAGAGAGCGCTGTGATCCTGGGCCATCTTTAATTGGACTACCTTGTCATCCGTCTGATCCCGCTGTGCTCATCCACTCTTCATTTCGCTCTCCTCCCTCCACATGAAGCACAGATGAGAGATTGTTGTCTGTCAGATGGACTTTCCTTTTTGTCCACATCCATCTTTGACCCCCATCAGTTCAGGGAGGGCAGAGGGGCCATTTGATTGACAGGAGTGGGAAGGGAGGTCATCGGCTCTGCCTGTCTGCATGTTGAATGTTGCTCCATCCCTGCTCATGCTTGCTTTCTCTCTATTGTAACGCTGATTCACACTGGATACATTCATTAGTTAAAGGGGGGGTGAAATGCTATTTCATGCATACTGAGTTTTTTACACTGTTAAAGAGTTGGATTCCCATGCTAAACATGGACAAAGTTTCAAAAATTAAGTTGTACGTTTGAAGGAGTATTTCTGTTCCAAAAATACTCCTTCCGTTTTGTCACAAGTTTGGGAAAGTTTTTTTCGAGTATGGCTCTGTGTGACGTTAGATGGAGCGGAATTTCCTTATATGGGTCCTGAGGCACGTCTGCCGGAAGAGCGCGCGCTCCCGTATAGCAGAGCACTGAGAGCAGAACAGACTTCACTGATCAGAGCGAGAGCGTCGCGAAATGTCACAAAAGAAGTGTGTTTTTGGTTGCCAGGGCAAGACAACCCTGCACAGATTACCAAAAGAGAAACAGCATTAAGGGACCAGTGGATGGAGTTTATTTTTACAGAGCATCAACGTCGTTGCTGAGGCTGCTCTTGTTAAATTTCAGCCTCTGGATCTGATTCTGGATCATAAATAAACGGCTGAATCTGACTGTTAGCCAAGGTTTGTTTTGGTTGGTTTTTTTCCTCAGCTTCCAAACACTCTCAACGCAAAAGCCTACAGGCGCGTGCCACACATCACGCCTCCAGCCGGTCGTGTTTTTCCGGGAAAAATCGGTACAGACTATCTTTCTCTTATGAATATAATAAAACCAAAGACTTTTTGGAGCTAGGAAGGATGCAGTACTACTCTATAGGTACTCAAGATTAACAGGATATTGAGTGAAAACGAGCATTTCATCCCCCCTTTAACTGACTTGTTCTCAAATGGATTTTTATTTGCATTCTCTGGCCTGCTTTGTTGGTTTGCCGGCAAGAGTTGTTGTTTTTTCTTTTCTTATATTACCAGCAAAATTTTGTTTGTGTTGTGATAATTTTATTATTAAAACTTCATTTAAATATCCGCCGGTTCCCGGAGAAAATAAACCAGATGTGGCATCTCTGTCTGCATGAACATGTTGAGCTCGGGGTGAAATGCAAGCTCTAAAATCAGGTGCAGTTTAGCTCCGCCATGTCCAAAACTGGTTTATATTCACAATAAGCTACATATATGTAGCCTTAGTAATCCTGAAGACCTTGATTAGCTTGTTCAGGTGTGTTTAATTAGGGATAAAACTGTATAATACATATAAGGGTGCATTTACACTGCATGGCTTAATGGACAGATCCAATCTTTTGACCATATCCGATTTTTTGGTCCATCTGTTTACATTCAATTTAGACATGACTGGTATCTGATATCAAGTCAAGTCACCTTTATTTATATAGCGCTTTAAAAAAAATACATTGCGTCAAAGCACTGAACAACATTCATTAGGAAAACAGTGTGTCAATAATGCAAAATGACAGTTAAAGGCAGTTCATCATTGAATTCAGTGATGTCATCTCTGTTCAGTTGAAATAGTGTCTGTGCATTTATTTGCAAATCCAGTCAATCATATCACTGTAGATGAAGTGACCCCAACTAAGCAAGCCAGAGGCGACGGTGGCAAGGAACCAAAACTCCATCGGTGCCAGAATGGAAAAAAAAAAAAACCTTGGGAGAAACCAGGCTCAGTTGGGGGGACAGTTCTCCTCTGACCAGACGAAACCAGCAGTTCAATTTCAGACTGCAGCAAAGTCAGATTGTGCAGAAGAATCATCTGTTTCCTGTGGTCTTGTCCTGGTGCTCCTCTGAGACAAGGTCTTTACAGGGTATCTGTATCTGGGGCTCTAGTTGTCCTGGTCTCCGCTGTCTTTCAGGGCTGTAGAGGTCCTTTCTAGGTGCTTATCCACCATCTGGTCTGGATACGTACTGGATCCGGGTGACTGCAGTGACCCTCTGATCTGGACACAGACTGGATCTGGTGGCTACAGTGACCTCGGAATAAGAGAGAAACAGACTAATATTAGCGTAGATGCCATTCTTCTAATGATGTAACAAGTACATCGGGTGTTATGGGAAGTGTTCCCGGTTCCGGTTTACCTGATTAATGCTGCCTAAAAATCCTTTAACGGATTTGGATATTAAAAGCATATTAGTATGTTATGTGTAAACCAGTTTAAAGAGATGGGTCTTTAATCTAGATTTAAACTGCAAGAGCGTGTCTGCCTCCTGAACAATGTTAGGTAGGTTTTTCCAGAAATATAAATAGAAAAATAGAGCTGAGTATCATCAGCATAACAGTGAAAGCTGACACCATGTTTCCTGATGATATCTCCCAAGGGTAACATATAAAGCGTGAAGAGTAGCAGCCCTAGTACTGAGGCTTGAGGTACTCCATACTGCATTTGTGATCAATATGATACATCTTCATTCACTGCTACGAACTGATGGCGGTCATATAAGTAGGATTTAAACCATGCTAATGCACTTCCATTAATGCCAACAAAGTGTTCAAGTCTATGCAAAAGAATTTTGTGGTCAATTGTGTCTAACACAGCACTTAGATCCAATAAAACTAACAGAGAGATACACCCACGATCAGATGATAAGAGCAGATCATTTGTAGAGCAGTCTCAGTACTATGATACGGTCTAAATCCTGACTGGAAATCCTCACATATACCATTTTTCTCTAAGAAGGAATATAATTGTGAGGATACCACCTTTTCTAGTATCTTGGACAGAAAAGGGAGATTCGAGATTTGGTCTATAATTAACTAGTTCTTTGGGGTCAAGTTGTGTTTTTTTTTTTGATGAGAGGCTTAATAACAGTCAGTTTGAAGGTTTTGGAGACATATCCTAATGAAAAGTTTATACAATTCTTCCTCTCCTATAGTAGAGAATGAGTGGAACTGTTCCTCAGGGGGTCTATAGTGCACTGTCTGATGCGATACTGTAGCTGATGACTGAATGGTTGCAATTTTATCTTTAATAGTATCAATTTTAGAAGTAAAGTAGTTCATAATGTCATTACTGCTGTGATGTTGGCAAATGTCAACACTAGTTGAGGCTTTATTTTTCATTAATTTAGCCACTGTATTGAATAAATACCTGGGGTTATGTTTGTTTTCTTCTAAAAGAGAAGAAAAGTAATCTGACCTAGCAGTTTTTAATGCTTTTCTGTAGGATAGATTACTTTCCCGCCAAGCAATACGAAATACCTCTATTTTTTTTTTCCTGCTGCTCTCTTTAGGGTGCGAGTGTGCTCATTATACCATCGTGTCCAACTGGTTTCCTTGACCTTCCTTAAGCGTAAAGGAACAACTGTATTTAAAATGCTAGAAAAGAGAGAGTCTATAGTTTCTGTTACATCATCAAGTTGTTCTGAGGTTTTGGATTTGCAAAGGAATTCGGATTCATCAAGAATATAACTTAAAAAGCATTCTTTTGTGGTAGAAGTGATGGTTCTTCCATACTTGTAACAAGAAGTAGAATTTACAATCTTGGCTATATGAAGTTTGCACAAAACTAAATCTGAGATATTATTACTTGGCTGCATAATTTCAACACTATCAACATCAATTCCATGTGACAGTATTAAATGTAGAGTATTATTTTGACAATGAGTAGGTCCTGAAAAGTGTTGTCTGAATGTCTGTAAATGCTGATCCCAATGCATCTTTTTCATTATCAACATGGATATTAAAATCACCAACTATTAAAACTTTATCTGAAGTCAGAACTAACTTGGATGTAAAATCACCAAACTCTTTAAAAAAGTATGTATGGTGCCCTGGTGGCCTGTGTACAGTAGCCAGTACAAACATAACAGGGGATTTATCATTAACATTTGTTTCTCTGGATAATGTTATATGAAGCACCATTATTTCAAATGAGTTAAACTTGAAGCCAGTCCTCTGAGAAGTCCTGAAAACATTGTTATAAAATTGAAGTAACACCTCCCCCTTTGCCTTTTAGACGCGGCTCATGATTATAAAAGTTATGTTGAGGGGTGGACTCTTTTAAAATAACGTAATCATCAGGTTTTAGCCAGGTTTCCGTCAAACAGAGCACATCTAGATTAGGATCAGTGATCATATTATTTACAAAAAGTGTTTTCGTAGAAAGGGATCTGATGTTCAATAAGCCAAGCTTTATCATTTGTTTATCTGTATTGCATCTGTTTTTTATTTGTTGAACCTCGTTAAGTTGTTTTGGACGTTTTTTTTTTTTTTTGTATGTTCTAGTTTGGGGAACAGACACAGTGTCTATAGTGTGATATCTAGGTGAAAGAGTCTCTATGTGCTCAGAATTAACTGACCTCTGTGACGGGAGGCAGCTAGCAGACGGTCGGTTTAGCCAGTTCGTCTGCTTCCTGATATGGGGCCCAGTTAGTCAAGTATAAACCCTAAGACTATTTGCCATATTTCTAGACAGAAGAGTGGCGCCACCCCAGGAAGGATGAAGACCATCTCTTTTAAACAGGTCAGGTCTGCCCCAAAAGCTCGTCCAATTGTCTATGAAACCTATGTTATTCTGTGGGCACCACTTAGACATCCAGCCATTGAGTGATGACAATCTGCTATGCATCTCGTCACCATGGTGAGCAGGGAGGGGACCAGAGCATATTACAGTGTCTGACATCGTGCTTGCAAGTTCACACACCTCTTTAATGTTATTTTTAGTGATCTCCGAATGGCGAAGTCAAACATCATTAGTGCCGGCATGAATAACAATCTTACTGTATTTACGTTTAGCATTAGCCAGCACTTTTAAATTTGCCAAGATGTCAGGCTCCTGGTAAACATTTGACTATGGTGGCTGGTGTCTCTATATTCTCGTTCCGTACAATAGAATCACCAATAACTAGAGCACTTTCATCAGGTTTCTCAGTGGGTGCATCACTGAGTGGGTATAGATATCTGTGTTTACATAATTCCCGCCCAAAATGATTGCGAGTGATCACACATGGTAGATTCTCATGTTTTGAATGGCCATGCTATTAAAATTATTTATATAATTCACGTCGATTGGCCATCTGGCTATTATTTGCCAGCGTAGACAAAGGCTGTGATGGATGTTTTGCAGCTCAAAATCTCACTTAACGGATAAATGACAGAAATCGATTATTTTTTATTAATTTTGGTATGCTGATTTATATAAATATTTTGAGGTAGAATTTAGTGAAATAAAGTAGCGCCAATATGATATTTATAAAATTAATTTGAATTAAAAAATTATATCTTTATGGGCAAACGTGTTGCCCTCGCATCGGGAGTTCTGCGGGGAATCGGATATGTGTGTTTAGATGTAGGTTGGATGTCCAGATATCGGATAGGTATCTGATTTAAAATCACATTTGAAAATGGCTCAGATCGGATGCAAAAAAATTGGATCTCGTGTGGATTTTTGTGTTTACATGCGTGCATCAAATCACGACCTGAGTCAGATGTGGTCAAAAAAATCAATTTTTTCTGCCAGTGTAAACGCAGCCTTAAACTGAATCCATGAAGGGCTAAAAATGATATTATAAGCGGTAAAAAGCACATTCTGGTTGGCCACCTACTGTACATACCTCGTGTCTCTAGGAACCCTATACACTTTTTTCAAAAAATTTATCAGAAATACATCAAACTCATAGCATTATTTATGCAGCTGTAATTGCAGTGTACATGCATTCATTACATCTTTGAGCTGCATTAAAAAAAGCCTCATCACACTTGATTGACAGTTGATCTGACCAAATCATGATGCTGAATCTGACATTTAGTCAAATATTGAAGAAGTCAAGAAGTCAAAGAAGTTAATAAGTCAAATATTGCCCCTTAAAGGGAAAGTTACATTATGTCCCTAGACTCTTGTGAAACTCTAATCTATTAAATGCTGTATCACTGTACGGTTATGACAAGGAACATTATTTTAATTTGAACAGAATCCGTATATATTCTCATAACACTCAAATATTTTCAAAGATTTTAGAAATATGACATCTGCATCTGTTTAAACTAGAGAGAGAGAGAGAGAGAGAGACAGGGAGACATACTGGAGTGAAAGAGGGAAAGTAAGACATTTTCTTGAGTTCAAGAGCCCAGTGGAAAGCATCCCTGCTTCAAACAGCACTGAAAAATAGAGTCCCAGCCTGCTCAAGACCTCATTAGGACTGTAGGATAGAACCCAATGGAATACAGATGCATCTCTCTCACCTCCTCTGTTTCCAATGCATTCTTGTGCCTCTTCGTTTGGACAAGGACCCCAATCGATACTTTTCAACTAGGTTAATATGGCACTTTAGAAGCAGTCTATTCATCGGCCCAGGAGTACACACTCAGATAATTGCTTTTTGAATTGGGTCGTACTGGGAGTGTATGTGCAGCGACTGAGGCCTACTGCCCTCTGTTGGATCTCTGATAGTGTTTCTCATTGGACATCATAAGATATTCCAGGGCATTCCAGAACCAAAGAAATGAAGAGAACTCAGAACAAGACAATGGAAATGTGTTAAACATGGTATGGGACTATCTGCTGCTGTGATAACATATTTGATTCACACTGAACAAATTTGTCATTCTTATGTCACCCGATTCAAGGCTTGTTGCAAACGATTTTCTATTTTATTTTGTCCAAAAAATCCTCTGTTGTGTCATTTACTTGAGTACAATTTTTGGGTAACTAATACTTTAAGATCATATTTAAAGATGGGTACATTTACTTTTGAGTCAAGTACATTTTTAGTGAAAAAACTGTACTTTTACTTTGTTCCCATGGGCGATGCTCCTCTCGTTAAATAAAATAAATATTAAATTAAATAAATGTATGCATTTAGCAGATGCTTTTATCCAAAGCGACTTACAGTGCATTCAGGCTATCAATTTTTACCTATCATGTGTTCCTGGGGAATCAAACCCCCAACCTTACGCTTGATAACACAATGCTCTACCAATTGAGCTACAGGAACACTTTACTTTGTCGTTACTTTACCTTAATGCAATACAATTTAAAAGGGTCATCGTATGTTGCTAAAATGTACTGTATTTGGTGTAATGAAATGTGTTTATGTGGTTTAAGGTAAAAAAAAAAAAAAAAAACGTATTTCCATAGAACAAATATCTGTAGCCATAAGAGAAACATACAAAATGTGCAGAGCATGGGGGCGCTAGGACTGGAATTGAAAACCACTACACTTCACTTCTCAAAACTCATGTTTAAATCATCAGTGACAAATCCTTTATATATGTAAACATACTTACAGACTGTGAGTCAGAACAGTCAGCATTGTAGTCTTCTCTACCAGGATCAGGAAACAGTCCTCCATAAACCTTTCATCTGAATATTTAGGCTGAACTGTACTTGAACAGTGTTGAAATACAACTTAACCACAGATTTCTAGTTGTGTCCTCTTTTAGAAGGCTAAACAAAGTATTTTCGCAACAGTGAAAAAGCGTCTCCATGACATGGCTGCGGTGCCAACAGAGAGAATCAAAGTTATGCCTTCTTTCTTTGTGTGAACATTTGGGGGCGTTATGCAAATCTTCCCACACAGTGATGTAGAGATGTGGGTGCGTGTTTAAATGAGTCATTTTAGGAGGGAGTGGACGAGTCTTACTTTTATAAAGAATATATCTTTGGATTTGAGACTTTAGTCTTTGCAACTTTACAGATCTTCTTCATGCAGCAAGAGCTTGTAACACTTGAAATCACATTATACAACCCTTTTACAAATGCTTCAATTTATTTAAAACATGCAGTCTATTTTCTCACAATGAGCGATGCCCTTTCATAAATAATTCATTCTTTTCTTAGCCAATTTTATTCAAAGGCTTGATCAAACCATATGGCAAACCATTAAATTGGTTTGCGAACCAGTTTGAATGATTCGTTCAGTTCCCTGCTGCATGCGCAGAGTTATCTGAAGTGGTTCTCACTCAGAGTTGTAACAGAAAGTTTAAGAACATCAAGAGCACTGAAGACGTGGCTGTGGCTCTAAGTTACAGTCAATTGCAAGCAAACCTGCAAAGGCTATTGTTTGCTAGCTATAAAGATTTATTCTCTTTACTAGGCCCTTCAGTTTTAGGCTGCGTTTACACTGGCAGAAAAAAAAAATATATATATATATCTTTACTAGGCCCTGTCCACATGGTTTGGCCATTTGTCCACATGCAAATGGAGCACCAGTTTACTGAAACCGAACATTTTTGAAAACACCTGCCAAGGTGCAGAATTTCAAAAACTCTGGTTGCATTGTTGTCGTGTAGACGGCGAAACTGACTTTTTGACTTTCTGACTTTTTTGGCTTGTGACGTTGGAGCCTACACTGTTATCTGATTGGCCTACATGGTTTTATGGTTGAGATTATATTGCCACCTGTTTGTTTGGCATGCTTTTGATAGTGCATCATTGCATTTGTTTGCGTTTTCAAGTGGACAGAGATTTAAATATAAAATTTGTCATTTTATATTTTGCTGGTAATGCTGGTATGTGTTTAAATTTTGAAGAACAGACGGATGAAGATCCATCAATGTGCATTTGTTTCGTTATGTTCAGATGTTCAGTAGCGGTCATGTGAGGAGTTTTCACTCTTCTCCATGTCAGAGGTTATATACATATATAATACATAATATACTTTAAAATATAAGTTAATTCAGTGATGGAAATCAGAATTTTCATCAACTGTTTCTCCAGTTTTCAGAGTGATATGATCCTTCAGAAATCATTTTAATATATTGATTTATATATTAGGGTTGGAAACAGTTTTGCTGCTTAATATTTTCTTGCACCTGGGACATTTTTTTCAGGATTCTTTGATGAATAGAAAGCTAAAAAAAAAAAAAAAAAAAAGTATTGACAATAAATCAAAATGATTTCTGAAGGATTATGTGACATTAAAGACTGGCGTAAAGGCTGATGAAAACTCTGATTTGCATCACTGAAATTAATTACATTAAAATCTTTTGAATGGCATATTTTGAATAATATATATATCGAGCGCAGCGTCAGTTCAGTCAGGCCACGGAGGCAAGGCTGTGAACAGCTGATGCGGTCAGCTGTCAAATCGCTCCAATCACCACCTCTCTCCTATTAGACACAGGACATATATATACGTGGCACTACTGCTCGGTAAGTATGCTCAAGGACTTGCAACCCTTCCTCCCTCCCCATTATAAGCATGAGCACACTACTGCGTACCTTCTGGCTGTTGTCTTGTTTGTTTGGGATCACTAAGGCTTCCAAAAATCTTAGCTGGTATGGACCTCACTGCTGAGAGACACCCATCTCATAACCAGGCTACAGGATAGACGTCCCAATGCCACATCTACATGATTATCACTGTTTGCTTTAAAGACTTTATTAAAAGTCTTAATTGTTATGTATTTCTAAATATGGTATTTCATGGTTCCGGGGAGTTAATGTTAAAGCTCTTGTATGTTCAGTTATTCTGGGAGCAAGAACCCCCATAAGGAACCATACCGCCAAAGATAAATTGTGTTCAATAAACTCAAGTAAAAAAGTGGTTCCTGTCTGAAATATATATATATATATATATATATATATATATATATATATATATATATATATATATATATATATATATATATATATATATATATATACACTCTCTCTCTCTCTCTCTCTCTCTCTCTGTCTCTGTCTCTGTCTCTATATAGACAATAGATATAAAGTATATGATACAAAGTGACTAGTAACTAATTACTTGAGTAGGTTTTTTTATCCGATACTTTTTTACTCTTACTCATGTAACTATTCAGACTATTACTTTTACTTGAGAAAATATTTATATAAGTACTTTTACTTTTGCTTGAGTACAGTTATACTTGTGCCTGTAGTCCTTAGTTCTTACATAAAAACTTTTTTTTTATTGCTGTGCTTGGTCCATCCTTATTTTACAAATTTCTGTGACAGATCTACAGGATCGTTTAGAAGCCTGATTATTTAGCTCTGATATTAACAAACCAACATTCATACATAGATAAAAATGTGGAAGGCGAAAACTAGTTTTTCAGTATTTTCAGAAATAAATGTTCCATATTGGCTATGAAAAAACTATTCAAAGTGTCCACTGTTATTGCCCCAGAAGGAGGAGGGGGGAAATAATATACAATGGGCCAGAAACAACAGAACCTGTGGAGCTCACATACAAAAATATCAAACTATGTTGTTTTATCCCATACATTTTGTAATTAATTACATACAATTACAACATGTATATCACATGTGGCAGCCACCATTTAAAAATGTGACATGGCTAATATTAGCTGACACATTTACACTCTTGATTGTGGAAAGATGCTCAGCTTTTATGCAACTTAACAGTAAAAGACCCTGAGCAAAATCTGCTGTTAGAACCAGAGTTTCTACTGGATTTAGTTTTTAAATCACGTTGTTTTACTACTATTTAAAATATAGAATTCATTGAGGTGTAAGTGCTATGTGCACTGAAAACAAATCTGCAAATAATAAGGCACAATGTACTGTAATAATATGAAATAATTGTCCATATTGATCTTTTACAGGTGCAATTTTGTACTTCATTGCATTGTATTTAAGGGTTAATGGAATGGGTAAAGTAAACGGATAATACCCTAACATACTATAAAATGAATAAATAAATACATTCATAAATAAATATTTAGATTACAAAATCTTTCTCACAGTTCAGCAGTGCAGATGACAAGGTGATACAATTATCCTTTATATTTTCAAATGTTATGTTTTTAAATGCAACAATCTTTATTCTCCAATTATATTGTAAAGCTTGATGAAAGAGCTTGGAAAAATATGCTAGACCCAAAGAGATACCAAAGAGGAAATTGTGACCTATTCAGCCATTCACATTGACAGATTATCATAATACTTACATTTTTTAAACAATTTTAGTATTACAGCTGTCATTCACAGTTACAAATACTGTAAATAGCTGACAATTCACAAATTGCTGCCCCTGAGCATAAGAAATTCACACGTTGTACATATGTACAAAGTTTTTTAAAGAGTTTTTTAAAGACTGGATGTTGTGGTCACAAGATAAGGCCCTTTAGTCATTATGGGCCACAATTAAATATATATATAAAAGATTATTTTTTTATTTTCCTTTTTTCTTCTTCTTTTTTTATGGAATTGATATAAACTGTCAAAAAAAATCCCTTGATCAAACTGTTGTACTTAAATGTTCAATGCTATTAAATGTGCTGGACTATTTAATTTGCTCATATCTTAAAAATGCTTTGACATCAATTGAGTGTATTGACACACTAGGCTATGCATATTTTTAGTATTTTGGAAATAAGGTTTGCATTTCTCTGGCTATAATCGTGCATATGCAGTATGGTTCTATATTATGTGCACTTGCTCTACATTTGATCCATATTTTACATCACACACTGTTGCCTGTGCTGGCAATGCTTTGATAAAACAATCAATCTGACAAGGGTCTTCCTCTAAGCTAGTTCCTAGAATAAGATTAGTTTAAGATTCGTCCACTGAGCGATTCAGACGTATTCCAAACTGTCCTACAAACCCCAGGACTGGCAGCACAGCTCTGAAATGAAGGCAGACCTCAGAGGAGCACTTGGGTTTTTACAAGCGCACATTTCATGAGACAAGTCTGAGTGAAGTTTTCCAGAGCTCCACCTTTAATAATCTCCCGTATAGGGACCCAATATGTTATCAAGACTTTCATCATAAAGCTTCTGCTGCGTTAGCTGAGCTTCGTCCTCGTTTAGACATTAACCGGCTGCTTCGGAAAGAAGGGGGAAACTCTTCACCTCCGCAGTTTCCTCATTATTCTCATCGCTCAGTAAATGGATTTGCAATTACGGCCTGTCTGATGCGGATTTTGAGTAATTGTCCTCCAAGTCGCTCAAAGTGTTTGAGGTGCATTCGCTGAGCGTGTCCGTATTATTCCCCCAACTGATAACGCATGGTGAAGGGCCATTACATCTCATTATTTGCCACCCCACTAGATACGAGACCACACGGGGCTCCTGCTCCCGCGACCCCGGGCGCCCCGAGCTCATGTTGCGACCCCAGCCAAAGCATGAACGCTTCAAACCAGCGGCGGACATTTCCTGCCGCTTCACACAGTTCTGTAATCTCTGTCCTCCTGCAGCGCGAGTTTCCTCAAATCAGAGCACGTCACATTGCCGCGCGGATAATGCGCCAGCAGCGCGCGTGGGCTGCCGGAGTTACGGAGGTGGGAAGTTGCAAAACCTTGAGAACGAAAGAAAAATGACTGAGAAAAAGGAAGACAGAAAACAGAGTGAATGCACTTGAGACATGGGCGGTTTGCCATGAGAAACGAAAGCGTATTGAATCTCATGCCCGCGGATTTGGCTGCGTTGAGAGGCTCGCCTGCTCGTGCCAAGTTCACAAATCCGCGCACATCTGTTGGGCGTTTGAGTCTGCGCTGGCTTAATGAGATCTACTCACACAGACCCGCTCCAGTCCCAGCAGCTTTAGCCCGGATCTGCGGTGATAATGTTATTCTAATTAGAAAGAACACATAGCAGCAGTCAGAACCTGGAGTCGACACGCGCTGACCTCGTCGACATCATTACAGCATTTCTCGCAGAGCTAGACCCTTCGCAGGGCTTTCTCTTCGTCATTTAGACATTAGAAACACAGAGGGGAAATTGTGTAAGCCTTGTCTGGCATTTTTTTTTCTGACCACACTGGCAAACATTTTTCACCCTTTTTAAAATCATAAAACACACCAGATTTAGTTATATTGGAGCTTTAATAGGCATGGCTCACTGAATTTGCCACAAGATGCCTTATACGGAAATGTAATTTTGCCATAGCCTACTGTAAATATTACTTAATCAGTACCGCTGCAGAGTAGCTTGGCTGTGCAGTTTGTGTAGGGAACCTGTTTGCAGTATAAGCACACGTGACGCGCCGTTTACGCACCAACCATAACGCATTTGACTCAATATTCAAGGTTTCATTAATTAAGACGTATTGTATAAAAACATTGAGGCAATAATGATTGGTTAATTAATAATAATCATATGGTTTTATATTGAATAACACTGTTATTATATAATGTAGTAGGCTAATTCAAAATAAACTATTTGCATTGTTACAAATGTCTGCAAAGGGCACCAAATGCCTGATGATTGCTGTTGTTACTCTTACAGGAAGATCAAATCCTTCTTTAATATTGACCAAACATTTAATTCAAATATCCACTTAATCTTTTATTTTTGGCCACCTTTTTACAATAGAAATGCATAATTCTTCAACTAAAACATGGGGACATCACAACCCTTACAATAATTAACCATGGTTTTATCATAGTAAAAATGTTTAAGTTTCTTTAGTGGGATTTCTGAATGCTTGTGACTATAAAATCAATCAGACAACTGCATTAATACAATCATAGACATAGGTTATTGTCTAGAGCTACAATTGTAATTTATATATATTTTTTAATTAAAATGTTTTTATTTACTTTTATATTTTATTAAATTTCTATTTTATGTAGTTTATTGTTATTATTATTATTATTATTATTATTATTATTATTATTATTATTTTTTTTTTTTTTTTTTTTGAAGGAGGGGACACAACAATACAATTCTGATTAAGGTTCCCATTTGGCCAGCAGCGGCCCTGCTTGTAATGTTCACATACACAAGTATGCATAATTTTATTTATATGTATGCCTGTTTAACTTATTTATTTATGAAAACTTTTTGAATTTGAAGATAAGGGTACATTTAATTTATTGTGTCTTCTGAGAAACATGTAACTATCTTCTGTCACCTCTGAAGGGCAGAACTAAATTGGGAAAAAAATAATTATACATATATATATATATATATATATATATATATATATATATATATATATATATATATATATATATATATATATATATATATATATATATATACATGTACACAATCTCCATTTGACACACGTGCTGGGTGTGTAAATTAAGCGCAAGAGGAACAATATATATCTAAAGAGTTATTTAAATGATCACAGGAGAAAAGGACACATCCAACACAAATCTTCTAACATAGTATACAACATTAGAACAAGAAGGAACTGAACAGACAGGGATTTTAAACAAGAAAGTAATCAGGGGACTGGAAACAGGTGGGGATTAACCAAAACGAGGAACGGAACATGACCAAAATAGGGAAACGCAAAAGGAACAGAAGTTTCATGACTATGACACATGATTATGATTCATAATGCATGATTGTTCCTTCTGGAGCATCAGTGAGTGTTTGACTCTTCTGTAATTGTTGCCTAAAAATCCCTCAGTTGTTCTCAGTGAAACTTGAAAAGATGGATCTCAAAATCATACAGTCACTTTTGGAAAAGGTTTAAATATGCAGAAGATGCAGGAAAACCAAAGAATATGCAGGAGCTTGAGGATTTTTCTGAAGAACAGCAGGCAGCTGTACTGCTCTGGACCAACACAATACTCATGAACAACTATCAGAACACAGAAAACACTCGTGGATCATCCAGGAAATGACAAAAAAGTATTAAGATGCAATTTTCATGAGCTCTCTTATTTTGTTAAAATTGTTAACATATTTGCATATTCTTCAAGGGGTATGTTAGCTTATGTGCACAACTGTATATATATGGTCACATTTAATTCATCTGTTCTCCAAACTGTTTGTCCTCTGTCACAGGATGCTGGATCCTACAAAACAAACTCAGCTGATTTTCAGAAATGCTGTGAGATCAGTGAAACTGTGTATATCAAAAACACTTGCCATCTTCACCCAATAGTGAGGTGTGCATATTTATAACATGTTGTGCCTGGTTTGTTTTAGCATCAGTGACTAACAAAAATTATGATCCAGTGATTTTGAATACTTGTAAAATTCATGAGTTATATGGACTTCAGCAGGATCAGTGCCTGCAAAGCTCCGGGTCCTGACAACATCCCTGGGCGTGTACTGAGAGACTGTGCAGCAGAACTCACTGATGTCTTCACAGACATTTTCAACATCTCACTGAGTCAGGCTGTTGTTCCCACATGCCTTAAAACCACTACCATCATCCCAGTCCCAAAGAAGCCATCTCCATCCTGCTTCAATGACTACCGTCCTGTTGCACTTACCCCCAACCTCATGAAGTGCTTTGAATGGCTAGTCATGCACCACATCAAGTCTGCCCCTCCCCCCCCCCTCCCTGGACCCCTTCCAGTTTGCATATCGGTCCAACCGGTCGACCGATGATGCCATCTCCACTACCATCCACTCAGCACTCACCCATCTGGACAAAAAGGACTCCTATGTCAGAATGCTGTTTATAGACTTCAGTTCAGCATTCAACACAATCATCCCTCAACAGCTCATCTACAAGCTGAGTCAGCTGGGGCTCAACACTTCGCTGTGCAACTGGCTGTTGGACTTTCTGACTGGAAGACCTCAGGCAGTACGGGTCGGCAGCAACACATCCAGCACCATCACACTGAACACTGGGGCCCCCCAAGGATGTGTGCTGAGCCCCCTCCTCTTCAGTCTGCTGACCCATGACTGCACACCATCACACAGCTCCAACCTCTTCATTAAGTTTGCGGATGACACGACTGTGGTGGGTCTCATTAGCAACAAAGATGAGACAAACTACAGGAGCGAGGTGAGCCACCTGGCCAAGTGGTGCAGTGACAACAATCTCTCTGAACGTGGAGAAGACGAAGGAGATTGTTGTAGACTTCAGGAGAGCACATACTCAGCACGTTCCTCTGACCATCAACGGTGCGACTGTGGAGAGAGTGAGCAGCATCAAGTTCCTGGGGGTGCACATCACAGAGGACCTCTCCTGGACTGAAAACACAGCAGCACTGGCCAAGAAATCACAACAGCATCTCTACTTCCTCCTCAAACTGAGGAGAGCCAGAGCCCCACCCCCCATCATGTACACCTTCTACAGAGGCACCATCGAGAGCATCCTGTCGAGCTGCATCGCTGTGTGGTATGGCGCCTGCAATGCATCCTGCCGAAAGACTCTACAACGTATAGTGAGAGCAGCTGAGAAGATCATTGGTGTCTCTCTCCCCTCCCTCCAGGACATTTATGGAACCCATCTCACCCACAAAGCCCTCTGCATCACAGGTGATCCCACACACCCATCACACAGCTTCTTCAGCCTGCTACCATCAGGGAGGAGACTGCGGAGTCTCCAGGCCAGGACCAGCAGACTGAAGGACAGCTTCATCCACCAGGCTGTCAGGAAGCTGAACTCCCTCCCGAACCTGCCCCCCCTCCCCTCTTCTTCCCCAGGCACCACTGAACTATGAACCCCCCCCCCCCCCCCCAACACACACTAATTATATGATGGCATCCATTAGTCACTTGTGCAGCATTGGTCTGCTCACTACCTCATTCGGCATGGAACTGACGTCATTCCACTACCTCATCAGTCAGTTAAATAACTGCTCTTGGTCACTTGTCACTTGTCACTTTAATCAGACTTAAAAATATATTTTTTTTCATAAGTGATTTTTTTTGCACTAAAAAATCTTTTAACTGCACTGTTGTTCACTTCATTGATTTGCACTATATCTGTCATTTGCCTTGCGCTGCTTTATTTAACTTTATTTTTAATTTTATTATATGTCTTTTTTATATCATTGCCTTGTATACATTGTATAGTTGTATCTACATTTTATATTTGATCTAGTTATTTTTTTTTTTTTAGGCTTTAATGTTAATGTTATCTGTATGCACCGGGGTCTGAGAGTAATACAATTTAGATTCTCTGTATGTATGTACTGTACATGTGGAAATTGACAATAAAGCAGACTTGAACTTGAACTTATTGTATGATACATTTCTGCAGCATTTAAACATTAAGGAGGTGGACTCATCCCCAGCATAGCACTTGATAGAAGAAAAAAAAACCTATACTGAGTAAATAATGACAGAATTGTCATATTGTTGAAGAATGCTTGAGCTTTATTCCTTGGCACCTTTGCATGGCTGCATGTTATTATTACCAGTGTTCATAAATGAAGCTGTCAGGAGCTGTTCTCAAGGTCTCACTGCTGGAACTGATTGACTCTAATATTATGTTTGAGTGTGTGTATTTATGGATCCTCTCAACATCCTTTTATGAACAAAAGACACATTGTTCCAGAAGAAACTGCTGTTCATTAGTTGGTCATCTAAAAATATTCAGTATAGAAATATCTGTCTTCTTTCTTTCTCTTTCTTTCTTTCTTTCTTTCTTTCTTTCTTTCTTTCTTTCTTTTCAATGCTTTCAAATTTTAAGTCTGGAAATGAAATTTTAAAATTATGTGTGTGTGCGTGTGTGAGAGAGAGAGAGAGTCTTCAGAAAACGGCTTGAAAAAGTCCTGTTTGGTGCTATAGAATTTTATTTTATTTTTTAGTATTAGTATTATTGTGAGTGTGTATGCATGTGTTTTAGTACCTCCAAAGCAGACATGAGGATTTTGTCAGTGCTGGAGTAACTAATGTACCAAACATAATAAACCAAAAAAAATAAAAAGAAATAAAAATAAAAATGTTTATCAGTCACTATGCATATATGTGAATGAGATTGGAGAGTGTTTGCACTGTGTGGCTTTCCCTTCTCTGTGTGACCTTATCTGAATATGAACAGAGGTGATAGATTCATCAAGTAATTTATTTTTATGGCATAAGTGTCATAAATTGGCTTCATGGGTCGGATGTGCGGACTGCGTTTGACTGCAGATGTAAAGAGGTTGTTAAACATATTCACGCTACAGTGCACTACACCCAGCTAACAGAACATTCTCACAACATCCACAGACGTTACATCAATGTTAGATCAAAACAATCTTAATGTAATGCTTGTGGAACACTTTATTCTTTATTCATATTTGATGTACTATGATTTCATTACACTGTGGAAACTGGAAATTTCAACATTTTAGACACATATCAAAACAATGTTCCCACAACCTTTCATATATCCTAAATTTGTTACTCTGATAAATATAAATATTGAATCAGAGCGTGTGAGGCCATACATGTTATCAAAGTTTGTGCTGCGTATATTATCAACGTTCTTTATGCACTGATGCCACAAGGGCTACTGGGTAACATTCACCTGTAGCTCTACAGCTATGTAGTCATTACTAGGTTTTCAATGAGAACAGAATATCTGGTTACTGTTAAAGACTTGAACACTCTTGATCACGACTGACTGTTTGACCTTGTTGTTTGTCCTGCAGGATCAAATCTATATTCATAATGATATTCTCATCAACACAGAGAGAGAAGCACACAAACTGAGGCAGTTATGAAAAAGTGCTGTTTCAGAAGCTCATAATTGAATAGCCTATTAGTTGCTAGCAGTATGTCTGTGATTTGTTTTTTACATGAAGTTAACTGACTGTCAAAAGTTGTTTACTGTGCTCCAGAGACACCGAGGGAATAATAAACACACTGTAAAACAGGATCTCGTGTGCTTTTCATGCATGATTGGTCTGGTAAGTGCCTGAGCAATGAACATGGTGAATTATGACAACAACACTCGACGCTAGATAACATTTCACAGTCAGATTTGTGGAAGGAAGCAAAGCAGGCTCATTAACCTCCAGACACAGCTCCGTTTAACTTTATTAACAACCAAACACCAACAGCCAGAGCAAACGGAAACACAGACTCGCAGACAGAGAGCATGATCTATTTGTCTTCAAAAGCTGTTATCATTCCATTGATGGAACATATAACCCTGGAGATGCTGCAGAAACAGCCCAGCAGTGATATCAGCAGGTCCAGAACCCTACAGCTCACGTCCAGCTGAGTCTATTTCAGCTGCAGGTGGAAGAGCGCCAGGAGCAGAAGTGTCATGGCCACTTATATAGGTTCAAGTAGCTCAAACAGTAGAGTGCTAGTAAACTGGGCCCGGTTCCCCAAAACGCTCTTATCGCTAAGTAGTTCTTAACCTATTCCTTAACCTCTCTCTTAACCTTATGGCACTATTCCCGACACGTTCGTACGATAAGTATATCTTCTGTAAGTCACACTTTCGTAAGGTTGGTCTGGACCATTCGTAAGCTCTCTCTTAGCGTTATTTGGGCTCAAGACGCTACTGTACAGCAGTCTTTAGAAATCAGCGCAGCGCAGTACAAGTCAAACTGGTATGACAACAATGATTTTATGTTATGGCCTATTTATGAAGTTGACTTTATGTGGTATCAGAATTAATACGGTGGTAATTAGCCTAGGCTTTTTCGAATTGGCAATCATTTTTGATAATTAAATCTGGCAAACAATTTGGCTCTAAATGGCTAAGATCTATAAATGGGTAATCATGGTGGTGTCCAGTAAGCGACCAACTATGGCAGCGATCCAACATGTCCTTTTATTGAATCAAGGACGGAGCCAGACGCGGAGCCGTTTAGTCCATGTCAATTTTTTTATTCGGCAAAACTTAAGCCCTTTGACATTTTGCCTGACATGACTATATAAAAAGCACTGAAACCCTCCCCAGTGCTGGGATAGATTCACGTTCATACCTATGGCCAATTTATTTTATCCAGTCCACTGCATGCTTTTAGAATGTGGGGGAAACCAGAGTACATGGCTGGAAGAAAACCCACGCCGACACTGGGAGAACATGCAGGCTCCACACAGAAAAGACTCCTGGCTTAGCCAGGACTCAAACCTTAGGACCTTCTTAAAGTGAAATTGATGTGACATTCAGCCAAGTATGGTGACCCATACTCAGAATTCGTGCTCTGCATTTAACCCATCCAAAGTGCACACACACACACACCCGGAGTAGTGGGCATCATTTATGCTGCAGCACCCGGGGAGTAGTTGGGGGTTTTGATGTCTTTCTCAAGGGCACCTAAGTCGTAGTATTTCCAGCCCAAGATTCGAACCCACAACCCTAGGGGTAGAAGTCAAACTATCTAACCACTCGCCACAACTTCCCCAAACTTCCTCAACAACTTCTTGTTGTGTTACCCACTGAGCCATCTTGGGCATCCTGGATACAAAGCAAACTTGAGCTAGGATGAAGCTAAAATAGTCTCAAAAAATTGTATAAATCAGATTTCATTCTCAATTTCAAATCTTAAATTTTCATAAGGTGAACCACTTTTGAAGTCACATCAGTAATACAACTCTAGTCGTGTCCCACAAGCAGAGATGTATAAAGTACTAGAGAACCATACTTGAGTAAAAGTACAAGTGCTCTATCAAAAAAGTGACTTGAGTAGAAGTAGAAGTGCTTTTTAAGCACCACACTTAAGTAGAAGTACTAAAGTATTCAACATTTTTTGTACTTAAGTATTGCAAGTAGTCTATTTTAAATTTTTCTACAGTTCTGGCAGTGGTTTGTAATAGAATGATTCGTAACATTATTATAATTGTAACGAGTAACGATGCAGCACATAAAAAAATATTGGAGTAAAAGTATTAAACTCAGCGAAAATATGTACCGAAGTAAAAGTGGAAGTAGGAGAAAAAAATAATACTCTAGTAAAGTACAGATACCGCCTTTTAGTACTTAAGTACAGTAGTGAAGTAGTTCTACTTCGTTACTATACATCTCTGCCCCCAAGTACTCTTCCATTTAGATGGCCAATTTTAGTGTTGAATACTCAGCATTTTTTTACTACATGGAAACATTTGCCTTTACTTTTGATGGAATGTCATTTCAAATGCACCTTATGTGCTTTAACATCCCAACCCCCTCCACTATGTAGGGCAGGAGTCTCCAATCCTACTCCTTTGAAGTCCACTAGATTTGGTTTCCATCCAAAAGTCAAGCAAACCTTTTCAAAGTTGGTTAAAAATGAGTTGTGTTTCCAACAAGCTGTTTGAGTGGATGATGGTGGTATTGGTAGCCTAGTAGCCAAAGAATTATATAAGCAGAATCCATAAGCACACTGTAAAAAAATAAGTGTAATTTTAACTGTAAAATTTTGTAAAAACACTACGGAAAAAAACTGATAATAGGTTAACAGTAAGTTCCCGTACTATATACAGGGAAAAACTGTAAAAGATCTAACAAAGCATTTAATGTAAATTTACAGTAAAATTCTGTTAATTATACAGCTTTTAGAAGTAAAAAAAGAACAAATCAATGTATAATTTACAGTCTAAAACTGTAAACTGATATTCCCAGAATTCCCTGCGTGACACTCCACGTTTGAAAGTATTTTGTTTAAATAATCATGTTTTTAAATAGTTCTTGTTATCAGTTATGTACATTTGAGCTTTATGTTACATCTTCTGTTGCTTAATGAAAGTTTTTTGCATTATTTAAGTATCACGTGTGTTACCATGATGGTGTTTTGTGTTTCCATAAATGTGCACCTTCTATATGTTAATATATACTTCTGCTTGTGGTGAAGCTACTTGTGATGAGCTTTGATACTTCATGTGGCTTTCTCTTATACAGTACCATCTTTATTATTATGGTGGTTGTCAGTATTTTCAAGGTACAAAACAGATTTAATTTTGTGTGTTGTTGAATTTACTGGTTTATATTCACATTTTCTTGTTTGTAAATTACAGCTTTATATTGTAAAATTAACAGTTTTTGACGTAAATGTGTTTAGTTTTCTGTATTTTTACAAAATTATTCTGGCAACCACAGCTGCCAAAAAGTTTTTGTAAAAACAACAAGAAATTTTTTACAGTGCAGAAGCAGCTGATTGGAAAGACACCATAAGCAGAAACAGCAATTAGTATACAGATAACTCTGGAGAACAGAGAACTCCATTAAATAATGAAGAGGAACCTCTGCGCACATACAGGGTAGGCACTAGTCTCATATGCAGATAAAGGCGACTAAGAGAGATGTTACAAACACACACTCACACACACACACACACAGCTGTGTGAAACACACACTCTCATCCACACAGCAGATGGGAGTAATGAAATCACACCCCCTCACACACCCTGCACTAATGAAGTCACAGTCATCTCTAAAGAGGCGCTAAGTGACAGATATTTTATCTTGACTGTAATTGTTGGTAAATTGCTTTGTGTTAGACACAATGAATAAAGATACAACACTGCATTCATTTCCTCAAGGGGCCTAATGACTGTATCTCTCGTAAAGAGACGACAGCTGATCATTCACACACAGAGACCTGGCCGAGAGAGAAAGAGTGCAGAGCCTGGAGACGTTTCATAGATGCTTTTCTGACATGATGGCTGTACCAAATGGTAGCTGTGTTTGCCAAACTCAAGGGAAACATTGCTTGTGTCTTTCTCACTAAAGGCAATCCCAGAATGCATTGTGACAAGATCTGTGAAAAGATGGTCAAAAGAAACATGGTCAAAATAAAAATGTGTTAAATTCAATAGTTTATAGTTTCAATAATTTTTGTGACCTGCATGCTGCAATTTTTGTACTTCTATGCACTCAATTCTGAGTCTCTTTTAATCCAATCACCTGAGCCCTAAATGTCAGGTGACACTCAGCTATCCTGAGACAAAGCTGCAAATCATTCACTGGAATGCTGCCTTAGAAGAAAACTGCCTATTCAGACAGCAGAGAGCAAGACACCTCACTACAGAAGAGAGACAGATTCACAGAGAATGAGACAGGAGAGTGAGAGACAGATGGTGAAGAGGGAATGAGAGGCACATTACGCTATAAAGTAAAGCAGAAGGATGAATTTAACAAGCTCAAGCAGCAATAACGAGCTGTGTGATCATTAACAGCTCTAAATATTACCCTCAGCCTCAAATGGGAGTGAACAGATGAGGTAATGGGGTGTCATTCACATAAACAAGGATTTATGCTGCCATAAAGTAAATAAGGCATATTCAAACACACACAAACACTTGTCCAATCATTCTAAGGATGCAGAATCTGAGGTTAGGAAATTGGCTGATGATCTTTTACTTAAGGTTTTAATTTAACAGCTAACAAGCAGCACTTCACAACCCCCCCAGATGAATTAACTTTACACTACTGAGTGCAGTAATTCAACTGTCCACCTTAGACATTGAAAGTAACTACAAGTAATTACATGTCAACTAATTCTTATTAGAGTATTAGTAAACTGTTAGATTAGGGTTAGAGTTAGTAGAATAAGTTGATGTACATGCAATGTTACCTATAGTCAGTAGAAAGTGTGCTGGTGGACTAGCAAAATAAAGTGTTAGCAGATATTAAGCAGTCTAGTTGTACACCGTAAAATACTGCCAGGAATTTACATGATTAAACAGTATTATTTTACAATAAGTGACTGTGGTCATAAATTTACTGTGAAATCAATGCAAGCTGGGTCATTTTTTTTTTTTTTTACAAATGGCTGAATCAAGCAAACATCACAATAATTTACTGCTCTTGTTTTACTGTGTATTCACATTATAGCATATGTCTTTAACTGTGCCACTGTGAGAAATGTGCTTGTTTACTGCTGTAATTGTTTTTATTTATTTTTTTTTTTTTGGAATTTGTTTGGAATCTTGCCATGTCAGAAGTGTGATAAATGAAAATTATGACAAGCTAGCATATGAAATAAGCTAATCGTCTGACTTTATGTTAGTTGAACTATTCTTAGCATGAACATGAAGTTTTAATTTTAGCATTAAGTATGAAGATTAATCAATAACCTATTTCATATTCATAACTGTTTGTGGATGGATATTTCACAATAGAGAAGCAACTGCTGACATGTGCCTTTGAAAGACAGGACATCAATACTTGACATACAAAACACAGCAGTGGTAACATTCAACAACTGAAACCAACACTTACATTACAAAATCTGCATGAAGCGAACCATAAACAAGTTCAATGTCACACATAAAACCAACAAGAAAATGAACTCTACAGCATGATACTGTATATTCACGCTGCATTGCAAGCTACGAGCCTTCATAGCACATATGAACTGCAGAAACAGAGTATGCTGTCTGTTTGCAAGAACTCTCTGACAGTGCAGAGAAGTCCTTACTGTGAATTACTGTGAAACTAATGCAATTATTAAACTGGAATATCATTCTGAAATTTTTAACAGTGTAGTTGAAGTTACTTGTAATTATTAGAAAAATTAGCCGACTAATTAAATAAAGTGTTAAATAAATAAAAAAATAAAAAAATAAATATCATACACAGTAATTGTATGGCATTGATGAGATTCCAACCCACCTCCCATGTTGTGATTCTCAGCCGTGTGCTGAAGCACCATCCTCACAGGAACCGTCTGTGCCAAATGCAGCTGGACGTATGGCTGAGTCACACATGCAAACGTCTCGATACGTCTGAGCCAGCTCATCCCTCAGCACTAGACCTCGGTTCTCCTCAAGCGTTTCATCCAGAGAGCCTCCACATGGCTCTTCACCCAAAAAAGCTGAGAACGTGACATAGCTCAGCCACTGAATGTGAGTGCACAGAACTGCTTGGCTTTCACAGCTTTACCTCACATGAAGCGTGTCAGTCCAGCCAAGCTCACTGACATCTATCAGAAATGTCGTTCTGTCCAGCTAGATGTCAGTCTGAGCACTGCAAATGCATAACGGAGATTCAGGCCATCGCATCTGTGAGGAAAAACTGCTTGTGCATGCATTTTAAATTGTGTGGAGGACTGACAGGCCGATGAACTGTAACATTATAATCACTTAAAATGTGTGTTTGTTTAGAAAATATTTTGCTTTTAATTTTGTCAGAATGAGGACGGTCTGCTTCTGGTGAATACTGATGAGACCAAATGTGTGTCCAACTCTAGAGGGGTCAGAGGAAGTCCAGGAACTCCAGAGCATACCTACTCACCCTGAGGAAAAGAAAGGACATTTTATTCAGCATTTTTAACTTACGCAAACACTGAGAACAGTAAACAACTTTGAATGTAAAAAAAACAAACAAACACAAGTTACAGCATGATGTTCCTCCAGAGTCTCGACAAACAACCTCATACAGAAAGGTTTGAATAAAAGCGTGAATATATTATGCATTAAAATGATTTTAACTGCTGTTTGCTGATATTATTGATACTTTTTTTTTTGGCTTTTTGGGCTCTCATCCCTGTTAGTTATAGTTAGTGTGGTACGTTGCTTGGAAATTTCCAGTAGAGGAAATGCAGAGGAATGTGATCTCAGGACGCCCCCTCCTCAAAGTGCCTGGGACAGGAGGGCTCTGCCAGAGGAGCATCCCAAACTTCCTAAAGTCACCTGTGGAGCTTCTGGAGGCTCCTGGACGGCGTCTGCTGTTCGACTGAGCACGCATGAAGAACAGGCAGATCAGGACATGAACAGACCGTGTTTTGTCGTGCTCCTCGGGCTGCTGTGGTGGTGGTGTGGAGCACAGCAGAAGAGTGAGTGGACCTACAGATCTTGTGTGTGTGTGTGTGTTTGTGAGAGCGCGCATTAGGTACTCTGTGAATTTATGTAGCGATTTACTCGAAATATAGGCTGTATGTAATTTTTGTTTTCTGGTGATATAGCTGGCTTTGTTTTACAGTCAACTTCCAGAATTCACAGTATATTCTGTGACTTACTACTGATATAGTTAGATATTGAACAATATAGTTAGATATTGAACTTACATTGCTGCATCGACCTGACTCTGACTATGTGTTTATTTATACAAATCGTTGTTTTTCATTGAAATCAACCACTTGCATTCCCCCATTTATCACCATTACATTACAATTTGTCTTTGACTCTGCACTTTCTGCTCAACCCTATTATTCTGTTGTTGTTTTTTTGAGCATTTGGCTAAAACAGAGGTGAGTTTCTCTGACTTTATCAGTATTTCATTACATTTAATTTTATATTGGTTCAACTCTGTTATATAAAAAAAATAAAATCATGGTGACAATTTAGTCTAAGCACAAGTCAAAAGAATATTGAGAGTGAATAATGTGCTGTGGTGCAATGAAACCATTTCTGATTTGCACTGATCGTCAGCTGTGTTATGTTGAAGCCACAAATGTCATGTTATTCATTTACTTTTATAAGTACTTCTGTAATCTACTTTCATCATTACATATGTGTGAGTACAAACAGTGAACTGAGTGAAACATCCTGAATCTGTGTTGTTTAAATTCTCTCTCTCACACACACACACACACACACACACACACACACACACACACACACACACACACACACATACACGTCTATGTTACTAAGAGGGGACTATCGCTCTACACTGACCAAGAGGGGACCAGTGTTTCTGGTCATTTTTAAAAAACAAAAATTACATACAAAATTTTCATTTGAGGTCTTTTTTCATAATATAACTGAAAAAATGCATTTTTAATTTTTTTTAAAAACATGCCAAGTGGGGACCTGAGTGACGTCTACCTATCCAACAGGGGACCTCCATAGACTGCAATGCAACTGTGTGTGGAAACACAAGGGCAATTGTACCAAGTGTTTCTTTACAATCTAACTGTATTTAAATGCAACTCTAAACTTTGAAACATTCACACTATATCTCCATTAAAGAAATATTCTAATAGAAATCCAAAATGTTTAATAAATTAGTATGACATGCAGATATTTTCGGGGCTTGAGACTAATACAAATACACTTCTCAATATATGAATGCAATCACACAGATAATAAGACAAAACAAGCAAGACACTATAGTTAATTTGAGGATAGCAAAAATAAAGTAAAATAAAGAGCTCTTTAAGGTAACAATTGCATGTCCCCAGTTAGATGGTGATGTGTGACGCCTGTTAGACTGAATCACCTCTTCTTACATCACAGACACATTGTTAACATTATATGTTAAGTTAAGAAACAACATTATATGTTAACTTAAGAAACAACATTATATGTTAAGTTAAGAAACTACATTATATGTTAACTTAAACAATATTATATGTTAACTTGCTGCATTGAAAAATTTCAGTTGAGTTCAGTAAAACACCTTTTAACCATGCTACTTTAGCTGTTTAACACTGACATTTTCCAGAGGCTCAATTGTTTTATGGTATTATCAACATTGCCATTATATTCAAAAATAAATAAATAAATAAATGTAATTTGTTAAATGTAAAGGCAACCAAACAGATCACGTCATACTTCACCATCTAACTGGGGACCGGTTTGATCTTGGAGGCCAATTTGTGCATTTTTTTAATAGACAGATAGATAGATAGATAGATGGATGGATGGATGGATGGAATAGTGCTAATGTTGATCTGAACACTTAGGTCCCCTGTTAAATGGTAAACTGCGACATCTCTTTGGTTGCTTTGACATTTCTTGCCAATTTCATGTTAACTTTGAAAATATTCAATTGGCTAAATTTCTAAATCAGTGTTACAATCAACATATATTGTAACATTATATTATCATCCTTGCCATAGCATTCAGAGATGGTGAGAATGTGAAATATTGTTAAATGTAGCGTCAGCCAATCAGGCGTCACACTTCACCATCTAACAGGGGACCAGTGTGCTTATTTTTTTAATGCAACAATCAATATATAATTTTGAAAAACTGACATATTATAACCAAAAATTCCTCATAAAGTAAACTACCAGTAAATTTGATAAAAATTATTCTGACAATAGACCTGACCATTTTTTGCTTAAGTGCTATCTGATATTATCAAGATGAATTTGTTCTGACAGGTTAACTCTGAGTTCTTGTCATCTTTTATTACCATTGTCTAAACTATAGCAAATAAACTGTGATAGCGTTTGAAATGTTCAAGGTGTCTGAATAAATGTAGTTTTTACTGTATACATACACAATATACGTATATGTACTTATAATACTGACACATTGAGAAGTGTCATTATAGTTGGTTTGTTAGTACTTAGTTTCTTTATTTTTCAAATAATAATAATAGTAATAAAAAGTAGTAATATAATTAGAGTCAGCCAGCTGTCAACGGTTCAAGGGCAGAGGTAATGCCTCTTATAATTAACTATATATATATATATATATATATATATATATATATATATATATATATATATATATATATATATATTATTATTATTTTTTTTTTACATTTATTTGACATTTTCTTGGCTTAACCCCAATACACATCTCAACGTATGAATGCAATCAAAACCCATTCGTGAGAAGGTCCTATCAGTGATGATAATTTGATCAGACAGATAGACAGATGGATGGATGGATAGATAGATAGAACAGATAGATGGAATAGTGCTAATGTTGATCTGAACACTTAGGTCCCCTGTTAAATGGTAAACTGCGACATCTCTTTGGTTGCTTTGACATTTCTTGCCAATTTCATGTTAACTTTGAAAATATTCAATTGGCTAAATTTCTAAATCAGTGTTACAATCAACATATATTGTAACATTATATTATCATCCTTGCCATAGCATTCAGAGATGGTGAGAATGTGAAATATTGTTAAATGTAGCGTCAGCCAATCAGGCGTCACACTTCACCATCTAACAGGGGACCAGTGTGCTTATTTTTTTAATGCAACAATCAATATATAATTTTGAAAAACTGACATATTATAACCAAAAATTCCTCATAAAGTAAACTACCAGTAAATTTGATAAAAATTATTCTGACAATAGACCTGACCATTTTTTGCTTAAGTGCTATCTGATATTATCAAGATGAATTTGTTCTGACAGGTTAACTCTGAGTTCTTGTCATCTTTTATTACCATTGTCTAAACTATAGCAAATAAACTGTGATAGCGTTTGAAATGTTCAAGGTGTCTGAATAAATGTAGTTTTTACTGTATACATACACAATATACGTATATGTACTTATAATACTGACACATTGAGAAGTGTCATTATAGTTGGTTTGTTAGTACTTAGTTTCTTTATTTTTCAAATAATAATAATAGTAATAAAAAGTAGTAATATAATTAGAGTCAGCCAGCTGTCAACGGTTCAAGGGCAGAGGTAATGCCTCTTATAATTAACTATATATATATATATATATATATATATATATATATATATATATATATATATATATATATATATATATTATTATTATTTTTTTTTTACATTTATTTGACATTTTCTTGGCTTAACCCCAATACACATCTCAACGTATGAATGCAATCAAAACCCATTCGTGAGAAGGTCCTATCAGTGATGATAATTTGATCAGACAGATAGACAGATGGATGGATGGATAGATAGATAGAACAGATAGATGGAATAGTGCTAATGTTGATCTGAACACTTAGGTCCCCTGTTAAATGGTAAACTGCGACATCTCTTTGGTTGCTTTGACATTTCTTGCCAATTTCATGTTAACTTTGAAAATATTCAATTGGCTAAATTTCTAAATCAGTGTTACAATCAACATATATTGTAACATTATATTATCATCCTTGCCATAGCATTCAGAGATGGTGAGAATGTGAAATATTGTTAAATGTAAGGTCAGTCGATCAGGCGTCACACTTCACCATCTAACAGGGGACCAGTGTGTTTTAGTCTAGTGAAATCACCACTACATGCACAGACCTGTTGCCGTGTATGTTTAGTATGTACAGTTTAGCCTGTGTGGAATTGTTTTTATTATTTGACTTTTTTCTGTTCAACACAAACAAAAATGACCCTCATTGGCCGATAAGAAACATCAAAGGAGGATTCGTTGTAGAGTGTCTGACAAAATTAATGTCTTGTAATGTATAATCTATGCTCAGCACCGCCGAGTGTTCCCGCGATCATTAAATCGAAACATGTACGCGTATTTAAAAGCAATTTTAATACCCCGCATTTTGAGAGTGACTCCCTAATGCTCGCAAGTTAGGCTTGATAACATATCTAGACTGTTATTAGTATGTAGGCTATAACAGGTTTTGTAGTTGTCTATAGATCTGTTATCTTTCTCTATTTGAACTTTGAATATATAGAGAGCACTTATTGTTTCTACTTAATACGACTATTATGTTATTTGTTATGTGTTTATTTGTATGTTCAGTTTTTGAAAAGGAGTTCACTTTCAGTCAGTCGATCTCAACATCACATCGGTGATGACTGACACATTGGGATCCCACTTCTAGAAGCTCATAATTCATGTACGGTTCCAATGTCTAAAGAGACTCACATAAAATCATGCAGGAGAGAATCCAGGCAGTTGAACAAAACCTTTTACACAGCTTGAGTGTTGTTGTTTTTACTGCATATGATAATTCATACTCAGAAAGTAGACATTTTTCAGAGGCTCCATTTTTTTGTAGGGTATTATCAGCATTGTCATTATATTCAGAAATAAATAGATAGATAGATAGATAGATAGATAGATAGATAGATAGATAGATAGATAGATAGATAGATAGATAGATAGATAGATAGATAGATAGATAGATAGATAGATAGGTAAATAGGTAAATAAATAAATGTAATTTGTTAAATGTAAAGGCAACCAAACAGATCACGTCATACTTCACCATCTAACTGGGGACCGGTTTGATCTTGGAGGCCAATTTGTGCATTTTTTTAATAGATAGATAGATAGATGGATGGATGGATGGATGGATGGATGGATGGATGGATGGATGGATAGATAGATAGATAGAACAGATAGATGGAATAATGCTAATGTTGATCTGAACACTTAAGTCCCCTGTTAAATGGTAAACTGCGACATCTCTTTGGTTGCTTTGACATTTCTTCAGAATTTCATGTTAACTTTGAAAATATTCAATTGGCTAAATTTCTAAATGAGTGTTACAATCAACATAAATTGTAACATTATATTATCATCCTTGCCATAGCATTCAGAGATGGTGAGAATGTGAAATATTGTTAAATGTAAGGTCAGTCGATCAGGCGTCACACTTCACCATCTAACAGGGGACCAGATTTTTTTATTTTTTTATTTACTGCATTAAAATCTTCAGTTGGCTCCAGTAAATTAAATGAACTGAATGTCTTTTAACATTTGCACATTTGTAGATCCAACTGAAAATTCTCAATGCAACAATCAATAAATAATTTTGAGTTTTGACCTCCACATGTGTATTAGTGTCAGGTGTTGTATGGAGAGCTACAATAAAATACTTTTTAAGCATTGGCACTTTAGTCGTTTAACACACTGACATTTTTCAGAGCAGCACTTGATTTAGGGGCTCCATTTTTATTATCAACATTGCCATTACATTCAGAAATATGCAGAATATTCTAAACATTCATGTGAAATGTAAATTGTTAAATGTAAAGGCAAGAAAACAGATAACCATTTGGATCTTTGGAGGTAATACATACATACATACATACATACATACATACATACATACATACATACATATATACATACATATATACATACATATATACATACATACATACATACATACATACATACATACATACATATATACATATATATATATATATATATATATATATATATATATATATATATATATATATATATATATATATATATAGACTTCCTGCATTGAAAAGGATATTGTGAAAAAACAAAACAGCATTTTGAATGAAATCAAGTCAAACTTTATTCTCATAATCTCTCTAAAAATAGCTCTCAGGGTTTATGGGCTCAGTACTGTTCACCCAAACTTCTCTTAACTGAAATTATTCTGTTGAGCACAAAGTATTTAACTGTTTTCTGGTCTCTTCCATTACCCTTTAGAATCCTGTTTGCATTTATGTATCTTTCACAGTCCACTTTTTCAGGAGCCTTCATTTCCTCCAAGTAGATCTTGAAACAGTGTTCTATGACTTTCCTCTGTTTCTGACCAGGGCTTTCTGGGTTTTGCTATTTAACAAAATTAAAAGATAAAAAAATATATATAGTAAATAAATATATGAATGAATGAAAAAAAATTAATGTCAGTAATACATACTTTACAAAGTTGAAAACATGAAAAGACAATGATCTTCAGCTCTTCAGTATTGTTTATGGTGAATGTAACATACTGTTTTGATTTAATGGCACTAGTGATTTACTGATGTGTCCAAGACTAAAGGCTGAAGTCTTTTCTGAATTGGCAGCCCTTATTTCAGAAAGATCATCATTTGTGTCACTATTTCCTGAAACCACATGGACATTGCTGTAGCTGTTTGTGGTTCATATTTGATAAGACCAGTGATCAAAACCTGTAAATTCACACCAGTATTTATATCTAATCATTTTAATGCACATAGTTTTGACTTCCTGAAGGCATTCCTCAATAGTAGGATGCTCTTCCACTGATTTGCTCATCACTCTGCTTAAGATAGTCTTTCATCCCATTGAAGACTGAAGTTACTCGTTCTGACATGTAGAGACAGACCAAGTGGATCCTGGGTGGAGGGTGTAGTGGTCAGATCAGGGTGTTGCACATCCGTCTGTAATGGACCAAGCATCCTGCTACCTGTAATATAGAAGATTCATTTATATCAATCTCTAGTAATGGCCACCTGACTAAGCTGTACAGAATTAATAATGATGTTGTTATGAACGCTGAAAGTGACATGCAGAACATTTCAACAAGTGCTCTTTTTTGTAAAACTGATTTTAATTAATGCTTTAATTAATTATTTTAATCATATTTGTTACAGACTAAAATTTTATTATTGCATACATTAAACTTTTTGACTTGCATCCCCTTTTATACTCAAACCCAGACCCAAATTAAAAGATGTAATTCATGTAATAACACACTAGTAATTCATGATTAACCTAACATTTTAAGGATCCAGAATTATGTATTAGTTAAGAATAAACAAACCAGTAATTAATGATTCACTTTTTCACAATTATTGAATGGCACTTACTAAGTGATATTCAAGTTTATTGACCAGAATAAGCCAATAATTATTGATTAACTAATGCATTATTCTGGATTACTAATGCATTATTCCCTTAAAATAGAGTGTTTTTTGTTAAGTGTAAAGTTTCACTTTACAATAAGTCAGGTCAAGTCAATTTCTATTTATAGAGCTCAACATTTACACAACCATCATTGATCCAACGTGCTTTACAAGAAAAGGTTACTTTAAAAGCAACAGAGATCAAAAATTAAAATAAAAAATATGTATATATACACATTTAAAAAAATAAAAACATACATCAAAAGAACTGTTCACAGCATCACTCAAATGCAAGGGTGTAAAAATGAGTCTTTAAGTTTGATTTAAAAACACTGAGCGATGGACAGGACACATTAACTAACAATGAGCAATACATTTGTTTAAATATTTAAGCTTTGTTAACATTAAAAAAAATACAACTGTTTATTTTTTGTTAATGTTAGCTCAACTACATTAAATAATATGTATTAATACATTATTAAAATCAAACATTGTATTTGTTAATGATGAAAGTAATGTTTACTAACATTAATAAACACTTTAAAAGTGATTTTCATGTTAACTAGTGTTAACCAATGACATCTTATGGGAAAGTGCTACTATTTTATGAAATCTAGTAAAGACCATACCAATGCAGATTGTTTTTTCTTCACTTTGATCAATAATCTCTATTGTGTTGTAGTGCTATCTGCTCTGTTCACGCTCTCTCTCTCTCCCCCACAAACATTCACACCTCTCACAGGATCAACACCTGACCACTGAGTCTGGGATCAGGAAGACTGGTTTAATGCTTTTAAAAGAAGACTTTTCTGCTAATCAAGGCTGCATTTACCTGATCAGAAATATTGTAAAATGAATTTAAAATTGTGAAATAGTATTACAATTTGAAATAACTTTTCTTATCGAATGTTCTTTAAACTGTAATGTATTTCTGTGATGTGCAGCTGTATTTTCAGCATCATTACTCCACTCTTCAGTGTCACATGATCTTCAGAAATCATTTGAATTAGCTGAATTGATGTTCTTTTATGATCAATTATTATTGGTTCTCAATCATTAATAAGGATTCTTATATTATCAGTGTTGAAAGCATCTTTTCCGTCTTCATAGTTTTGTGGAAACTGTGATATATAGTACTTTTTAGGATTATTTAATGAAAATAAAGTTAAAAATTACAGCATTTATTTAAAATAAACTGAATAGACCTATATAGAGATATCTATAGATATATTGTCTATATATACAGTATACGTATAGAGAGAGAGAGAGAGAGAGAGAGAGAGAGAGAGAGAGAGAGAGAGAGAGAGAGAGAACTGTTACTTTAAACTGTGATAATATATCACTATTATATAGTTTTCACTGTACTTTTTATTATTAAATAAATGAAGACTTGGTGAGCAGAATATACTTTTAAAGACATTTAAAAAATCGTACTGATCCCAAACTGATTTAACATTGTTTGTAACAAGTTTGCCAGGTTAATTCCATTATTTTACATTAAAACTCAAAGGAAGTTTGACTACTACAAATAAATAACAATTCATGAAATAACTCTGAAATATGAGCTAAAGTTATTGAAATAGAAATGTACAAACTTGTCTCCATGAGCAGTCAGGATCTCCGCAGTCGAACATCATTTCTTCTCCTTTAGTGATGTTTGTGGTCACAAATGCACAAATGTGCTCTTTTCTGTTCATCAACAATCTGTTGGTCACAAACACATACACACGCACATATTAGCTTTAGAGAATACATACATTTATGATACAAGTTTAATATGTGTCCCAGTTGTTTTCGAGTTCCAATGATTATCAATATTTAATATTTTATCAAGTATGATTATCAGTACATTACAATCTTTATAACTGTGCATCAAAATTAAAATACACATAATATTCAAGCCACTGATTATCTATAATTTCTGTTATTATTTTTTCACACTGCACACTATGAACTAGTAATAACATTGCACAGTACACTTCTTGAAATTCATAAGCTACTATGCCAAGTATTTAATTAATATTTGCAGTCATACAGTATTGGAGACAGAGTCTTGAATGATAACTTACCTTTCTCTTGACTCTTGACTGAAATATGTCTTTATCTTTCCCAGATGCGATGAATTTCAAAGCTTCCTTTTCAGGACAGACTCTTCTGGGTCTCATTTTCCTGTGAAATATTCAAGATTTTTTTAGGGTACACTGCATTTGCCAAAATGAAAAACAATATTTAGAAACAACCACAAAAAAAATCTATCAACAAATGAACAAATATATACAGTAAATAGACATTAAACAGCACTAACATTTACTAAGAGACTACATGCAAATTTTAACAGTCTGCATGCATTTTTGCCTGACATTTATTTTTTAAGGCTACCATTTATATAATATCAGAATCTAAATTCAGAATATATAACTTACCTTTTCAGTCTTGAATGGAAAAAAGAGATGAGAAATGGCCTTAGTAGGCTTTGTTGTATGTGGTCCCTTGTAGGCAATGTAGGAATCTCAAAAAGCAGTTTGTCCTTCAAGGTTTTGGAATTTTATTTCACAAAAAACTAAAAAATTCAATGTAGATTCTGTCAGGAAAACAGTATATATATAACCCCACCCAGATATCTGGACCGTGATTGGATGAGACTCAGTTAGCCCGGATACTGTTGGTACTGTTGCTGTGAAGGGCCAGGTGATAATGCTCAGGAATGTGGAGACATTAGTGTTATTAGCATAAGAAGAGAGAACAATCAGTTTACCAGACGCTGCTGGGGGAACTGGGGGATGTGGGGATTCTTTAAAACAAGTCACTTTGACTGGGATTGGTTTGCTTTTAGATTATGTAGCTTGAAAAATAATCAGGGAATTTTTTTTTTTTTTTTACACTCATGGGCATTTAGTGCTAGAAAGATTATAAAAGTATTAAAAACTATTTGTGTTGTATTCAAAGTCTTCTGAAGTCATACAATAAGTTTATGTGAAAAGTTTCAACATTGAGGTATTAATTACTGAAAATAATTCCACTCCATAAACACAGTCATCATAAAATACAGCTGAATTTGAGTTTGAGATAAAAGACATCAAAACTGACATAATAAATGTCCCTGTCCACAGCGTCTGTTGATGCAAATGTATCTTAATGAAACCAGTGAAATACCCTGCACATGGAAAAACTGCAATAAATGGACAAACTAAAGATTGACGCCAAGGGCTCCTGACCAAGAGTCAAGGATTGAGAAAGTGTAAAAGACGGTCCCCAATGAGACTGTGATATGTGACGCCTGTTTGGTTGCCTTTACATTTATCAATATTTCATATTCTGTTTATCTATGAAACAACAATGTTGATAATAACACTAAAACAGCCATTCTTGCCATCAGAAAAAGTTAAACTTAAGTAAAAACATAAGACATAGAGTGACTCGTCAGGTCGAGATGCATAAGAGAATGGCCAGCATGCTGATGACTGGTCAAACAGAAGCTGATCATACAGATGACCGGTCATACAGACCGCATCATACAGACAGTGATCACATCCTGATGTAACCCATCGCTCTCCAGCTGGAGGAAGTGCTGCTTTATAATCACAGAACATTCACTCACTATTAAAGTGATTCTGGCTGCTAGAAGGGAGAACATATCCTACAACATGAGTAAGTTCTACATTTTCTAATCACTTATTCTACAAATGTTGCAACTATGTTTAAACATGTTTAACAAAACTGTCTTTACTTTTTTCTTTTAAGAAAAGTCAAGTCAACATTTCACATTGTTCACACTAAACAAGAATATCACTTCATCAGAAAGTTCAGTCCTCAAGAAAAGGTGTGTTGCTACTCAATATATTTTGAGTATAAAATGTTCTGAATACAAAAATATATACTTCCCAAAATGGAATTGCCACAATCAACAAGAATCATAAATGTCAATCTCAATTCAAGACAAGTAAACCTCTTAGTGTTAGTGTATAGTAATTTGAATATCTTTCAGTTTCAGGGACCAGCTTTAACGTTTAAACTGTGAGTTTTGGCTGTCCATGTTAAAGACTGGAAATGTAACAATAAAATAAACATCCTATAAACACATTTTCAGCAATTATGGAACCTCCAAAGATTTGAGCCATAATTAATAATTTGTATTGTATATTTTCTATCGGCTGCATGCAGAATCTGGATTGTTGGGACTGCTACATTGGACGTGGTGAAAAGCGAGCAAGGGAAACCATGGGCACCAATCTCAGTGTGTCCTCCCAGGTCCAGTGGTTTGGGGTGACCTCCTTCCTTTCTTCCAACAGTGTCTTAAAGAAAGAACTGAACAAATGAAGATTATGCTTTCTTCAATCGACCTGAGGCACCACTGGAGGAAAGGTGGACAGAGTCAGGAAGTTTGTGAACAATGTGATGTCCAAGTTTGTTCTCTGTGTTAATGGAGCACTGTCCATCATCCACACATAGTGTTTGACAAGCCTGAGCTATATTTAAATGATGAGGTTCATTTAAGCCCTAAGGGAAATGATATATATATATATTTTACTGATATTATCCAGTGTTTGAGAGACCACAGACCACAGAGCATAAGCCTGATGCCGGATTGGTGCATGTTATGGGAAAGAAGGTCTCCTGTATTTTTAAAAAGTACCCAGCAGTGTGTTCAACAAATGCCTGACTTAATAAAAGTATTCCCCTGACTTACTGCTATGATCTTATTTTATTTATCTAGTATTTTAAAATAAAATAATATACAATGCCTAAAATATAAACAGCTTCTTTGCAAAAATGTTGAGTTTCAACCTAAATTTAATAATAATAAATGAATATCTGGTATAATTAAATACTATTGGTTTCATTTCATTTATAAAATACACTTAAATAGACCTGCTTTCTTTTCTGGGCTTTGCTTGTATGTCCAAATACCTGCTCGCTGTGAGAGGCCAGGTGATAATGTGGAGACATTAGTGTTATTAGCATAAGAAGAGAGCACAATCAGTTTACCAGACGCTGCTGGGGGAACTGGGGGGTGTGGGGATTCTTTAAAACAAGTCACTTTGATTCAGATTGATCTGCTTTAAGATTATGTAGCTTGAAAAATAATTTCATTTCTACACAGGTCATTTCTACACAGACTAAACTGAACATGCTAAACTTACACAGCAACAGGTCTGAACCTGAACTGTACTACTAACTTAAAAAGATTAAGAACACCTCATTTAAAGTCTTTTAAATCATTGATGCAACTTATAAAAATTACATTTTCTGAATGAGGAATTGTTTTATTTTTTTGTGTGGCTTAACGTCGGGTTTTGAGTAGACTTTTCTATTTAAATGATTAATATTAAGTTTACTCTGTGACGTCACGTTGTTGTTCTAATCGACGTACAGAAGAATCCATTCAACACGGCGGATAATCACAAGCGACTGGAGCAAATTTATGGAACAACTTGTAAGTACATCAAAACAGTTGTGAAAATGTCTTATTGAATATCACGATAAAGGGATGTTTTTATTTTTGGGAAATACTGTTTTTACAGAGCGCCCAAGTGCTTTTGAATGTGCATTGATTTGGATTCTATTTCAGCTTCACTGCTTACAGTATGATGTTAACGTCAAAGAAGGACACTAATCTTAATGTTAGCTTGCATTTTGTCACTAAATGATTTGAATGTCACTGGTGTTAACTGTGATGTTCAGGACTGCGTTTCTCAAAAGCATTATGAACAAGTCGATTGTTGAGACCATTTGGTGTCAAATGTTTCTACGCTCATCCTAGCCATACAGTGCTTTTTTGGGGGAAATGCCCTGGTAAACGTGTGTTTGTTTGTTTTTTGGTCTGTTTTTAAACAATTAGCTTCTAAGAGTACTAATCCAAAATTAGGTTTAAGCTTATACACAGACATGAATATTGTAATATATTAAAATTACAAAAGAAATGTACAAACTTGTAGTAAACCTTTACAAATCTTTCTGAAACTGCAGGCTGAGCTGGATGCTGAATATATCAGAGTGAACCGTAACACTTCAGGTACTGTAACTTCAAGTTGTGAGAAGTGTCCGAACATAACAGGACACAGACTTGGCTTTCTCTTTTCCAATGTCGGTTAAACACTTTACGTTTTTGTGGTTTTCTAGGTTTCACCATATCAGAGACCTGCAGGATTTCACAGACATTCATGAGATTCTAAACGTCTGATCTTCATGTGAGGGCAAGTCACAAACACTAACTGCCTCCATCACCGTTTTTTTATTATTATATTTTTTTTTTTTACATGATGTCAACATTAAGGAGCCCTTCATGCTTTCCCAGTGTACATGTGTGAGAATAAATGTTCTTTAGGACATAAAATGTAAGAATTAACTGCCATAATAGATCTGAAATAAGAGTGGTGGAATTATGACGTCAGAGCTGCGGGTTGCATTGAGATTTTCATATGTTTTTTTTTAATGGAGTTTTTCAATTTATGAATAAAATAATGCCTGTGGTAAACATAACTTGACGATGCTTCTATTTATTTTCTACAGTGTAAACTGCACACACTCACAGCGTAAAACTTTCTTATTTAAATTAAAATTAAATTAAAAAATAAATGTATGCATTTAGCAGACGCTTTTATCCAAAGCGACTTACAGTGCATTCAGGCTATCAATTTTTTTCAATTTTTCAGGCTATCAATTTTTATCAATTTTTGGGGGAATCAAACCCCCAAACTTGCGCTTGCTTGCTTATTTTTATTATTTTTTGCTTATTTAGCTATTTATTAAAAACATCGTTTTTCAAAAATGAACATAACTGCTTCAATATTTGTGTCTGATGTTGTCTACACTGGATGTGACACGATCCCCATCAGTGAAATGATGCTCGTTCTGTTTATGATCAAATTTACTGACACTGTGTTCAGATGATGTGACACTATAGTGTGATGTCATCAAGTCTAGACACACTTTTAGCTCAGCGGGGCACGGCACAACTCTCACGTTCGGTGTAGACATGGTTAGACAGTGTCTGCTCTATTACAAATAATTTATATTTAAATCAATCAATAAATAACCTAAACCTGTGGCATTACAAGATGGAAAATATAGCCTAGAAAATATATTTCCACTTGCTCTGTCCTCCGTCCATGACACTGTTTCACTGCGGAGCTGCAGTTTAATCTGAACAGCTCTGAACGCTGAGTGGATGGTTGGATGCATGATGGGCTAGTATAAAAAACAATAAGGTCTTTCCAGCTTTAAGGTAATTCTGCCTTTATACATAATCTTGTCTCAGTTTTAAATTTGACTGTTAAATTATAAAGAACGACATTTTAACTGCTTTTGAACTACTTCTTTGTCATCTGAATATTGATTTTAAGTAGGGGGAAAATCAATTAAAATTGTAAATCAGATTTTCTTGTGAAAAAATTAGTTTTTTGTTTGTTTGTTTTTTAGGCCATATCGCCCAGCTCTAGAACGATCCCATGGTGAATTACTCTTCTGGGTTCTGATGTTAAAGTTCCCCCCACTCTGTTGGCATTACATATTAATGTCTACTTTAGTCTCTGACGATAAAGTTTTCCTCTCTGTGCTTATTCCAGGATGAATTGAGCGAGACATCACTGACACAAGCCCCTCTCCTGCTGATTGTGTTATCATGGACAATGAAATGTCCTGCAAGCACTGCAGTTGTGATGAGATGATCTTCCAGTGTTTCACATTCAGAAATACACAGATCGTGCGGTTTAAAAAAGGCTGAATATTTTTTTGAGTTTTTGATTCTTTTTTTAGTTAGTACTTGTAATTTATAAAGTACCAAAATAATTGCTAAATGAAAAACATTATGTATGATAAACAGTTTTAAGTACACTGCACTTAAACATTAAGCAAAAAAAAAAAGCTTTTTAGCTTGACTTGACTAAATTAATTCATGTAATTATTATAATGTATAAGTAAATAAAAAAATTAGAGTTGCTTAATTATTCTTTTTTTTTTTTTTTTTGATAATTGGTGTCCACAAAAAAATTGAGTATTTAGAACTTATGGGTTTTTAGAGCGTAGAAGTGATGTGACTAAACTAAAGCACACTGGTCCCCTGTTAGATGGTCAAGTGTGATGGTGGTTGACTTTACATTTAGCATCTTCACTATCTGTGCATGCAACGCCAATGTTGATCATAACACTAAAATAGCCGTTCAACAAACACTGTAAAAAGATTTTAGGGTAAAAAAATAAAACCATATTAATACTACTACTGAACAATCAAAAGTAATTTAAGTAATTTTTAGTAATATAAGTAATATACTAATATACATTATAGTCAAAATTGTGTATAAAGACAGATAATATGTGTAACTCATATGTCATTATTACATTCAGAAATAATGTAAAAAAATGGCTTAATAGAATTAAACTTAGTAGGCTTCTCATGGCAAAATCAGCCAAATAGACGTCACAATTCACCATCTAACTGGGGACCAAAGTAATTCTAACAGAATCTCTTGTGTGTGTATTTCCACACTGCTTAAACGCTCAAGCGTTCTCAACCGATCACATACTGACAGAAAACACTGTTTCTCCACATGCAGGTGCTCCATGGCTTTGAATGAGAAACCTTTAGCATCAATATGCAGAATCTATGGGCAAATGTTATTTCCTGATGAAATAATATATTGGGGTACACATACTCATGGACATTTAGTGCAAGAAAGATTATAAAAGTATTAAAAACTATTTGTGCTGTATTCAAAGTCTTCTGAAGTCATACAATAAGTTTATGTGAAAAGTTTCAACATTGAGGTACTAATTGCTTAAAAAAATTCCACTCCATAAACACAGTCATCATAAAATACAGCTGAATTGAGTTTGAGATAAAAGACATCAAAACTGACGTAATAAATGTCCCTGTCCACAGCGTTTGTCTGTTGATGCAAAGATATCTCAATGAAACCAGTGAAATACCCTGCACATGGAAAAACTGCACTAAATGGACAAACTAAAAATTGACACCAAGGGTTAACTGTAAACTGACATTAAGAACTTTTACTTACAAACTGTTGTTAAAATTAAATTTAAGATTTTAAGATGAAATGTAAGATTTTTTCAAGCATTTTTTACAACATCTGCTGAATAGTTAGTAAAATATGCTACTCATGTCAAACAAAATTGTTTTTGACAGAAAAAAAGTTGTTTCATTAAACTCGAAATAATGTAAAATTTGCGTATTAAACAAATAAAAACTATAAACACCGTAGTCCACGATAAACCCTTTAAATTTAACAGTATTCGTCAGTAATAGAATTGTTGAGTTTTAATCTCCAGAATCTTTATAGTGCGTTTGTTATTAGAGAAAGGTCAAATCAGCCAGACATGTGTCGCACATCACCATCTAACTGGGGACCAAAGTCATTTTATCAAAAAAATGCACTCTTTACTATTAAACGTACTGACCTGCAATTGTTACCTTAAAGAGCTCTTTCTGCTGGTTTTAGCCATACAATGTCAAAAGTTTTGTTGGTGAAAACTGAAGTGTAAATTTGGTTCAATGATGTTCAATAATTTTTTTCACTTGAACAAAATCAGTTCATTTCAATGTTTCCATGTTTAGGTCACCATTTTGTTCACTACTGCATGGTCATTTCTACACAGACTAAACTGTACATGCTAAATGTACACAGCAACAGATCTGTGCATGTAGTGGTGATTTCACTAGAGTAAAGCACACTGGTCCCCTGTTAGATGGTGAAGTGTGACGCCTGATCGACTGACCTTACATTTAACAATAATTCACATTCTCACCATCTCTGAATGTTATGGCAAGGATGATAATATAATGTTACAATATATGTTGATTGTAACACTGATTTAGAAATTTAGCCAATTGAATATTTTCAAAGTCAACATGAAATTCTGAAGAAATGTCAAAGCAACCAAAGAGATGTCGCAGTTTACCATTTAACAGGGGACTTAAGTGTTCAGATCAACATTAGCACTACTCCATCCATCCATCCATCCATCCATCCATCCATCCATCCATCCATCCATCCATCCATCCATCCATCCATCTATCTATCTATCTATCTATCTATCTATTAAAAAAATGCACAAATTGGCCTCCAAGATCAAACCGGTCCCCAGTTAGATGGTGAAGTATGACGTGATCTGTTTGGTTGCCTTTACATTTAACAAATTACATTTATTTATTTATTTATTTATGAATATAATGGCAATACTGATAATACCCTACAAAAAAATGGAGCCTCTGAAAAATGTCAGTGTTAAACAGCTAAAGTGGCATAGTTAAGAGGTGTTTTACTGAACTCAATTGAAATTTTTCAATGCAGCAAGCTAACATATAATGTTGTTTCTTAAGTTTTAACATATAATTTTGTTTCTTAAGTTAACATATAATGTAGTTTCTTAACTTAACATATAATGTTAATGTGTCTGTGATGTAAGAAGAGGTGATTCAGTCTAACAGGCGTCACACGTCACCATCTAACTGGGGACCAAACTCATTTTATCTAACACATGCACTCTTTACTGTCAGAAGTATTGACATGCAATTGTTACCTTAAAGAGCTCTTTCTGCTCTTTTTAACCCATAAATTTGTTTTGTTGATGTAAATTAAACAAACTAATAATGCTTTACTTGAGAAATTAATGTAATTATTTTTCTTCTCGCCTTTTATTGTTTGATTAGCATTAATGCCAACACTTAACTCAGGCCACAAGACAAGATTTTTACAGATAAAAAACCAACTTCTGGTCTAAACATACACGGCAACAGGTCTGTGCATGTAGTGGTGATTTCACTAGACTAAAACACACTGGTCCCCTGTTAGATGGTGAAGTGTGACGCCTGATCGACTGACCTTACATTTAACAATATTTCACATTCTCACCATCTCTGAATGCTATGGCAAGGATGATAATATAATGTTACAATATATGTTGATTGTAACACTGATTTAGAAATTTAGCCAATTGAATATTTTCAAAGTTAACATGAAATTGGCAAGAAATGTCAAAGCAACCAAAGAGATGTCGCAGTTTACCATTTAACAGGGGACCTAAGTGTTCAGATCAACATTAGCACTATTCCATCTATCTGTTCTATCTATCTATCTATCCATCCATCTATCCATCCATCCATCTGTCTATCTGTCTGATCAAATTATCATCACTGATAGGACATTCTCAGGAATGGGTTTTGATTGCATTCATACGTTGAGATGTGTATTGGGGTTAAGCCAAGAAAATGTCAAATAAATGGAAAAAAAATAATATATATATATATATATATATATATATATATATATATATATATATATATATATATATATATATATATATATATATATAGTTAATTATAAGAGGCATTACCTCTGCCCTTGAACCGTTGACAGCTGGCTGACTCTAATTATATTACTACTTTTTATTACTATTATTATTATTTGAAAAATAAAGAAACTAAGTACTAACAAACTAACTATAATGACACTTCTCAAGGTGTCAGTATTATAAGTACATATACGTATATTGTGTATGTATACAGTAAAAACTACATTTATTCAGACACCTTGAACATTTCAAACGCTATCACAGTTTATTTGCTATAGTTTAGACAATGGTAATAAAAGATGACAAGAACTCAGAGTTAACCTGTCAGAACAAATTCATCTTGATAATATCAGATAGCACTTAAGCAAAAAATGGTCAGGTCTATTGTCAGAATAATTTTTATCAAATTTACTGGTAGTTTACTTTATGAGGAATTTTTGGTTATAATATGTCAGTTTTTCAAAATTATATATTGATTGTTGCATTAAAAAAAAAGCACACTGGTCCCCTGTTAGATGGTGAAGTGTGACGCCTGATTGGCTGACGCTACATTTAACAATATTTCACATTCTCACCATCTCTGAATGCTATGGCAATGTTGATGATAACAATAAAATACCAGTTCTTGACATTCAACATACACTGTTAAAAAATTTGGGGGTGAAAAATATATAAATAAACTTTTTTTAGCATTAGAGTGAAATAATGATGCTAATAATTCAGACACTATTTTGCCTCACTGTAATGTGGTCCTCCTGGATGTTTGAGAATATGAATGTTTTAAGAGTTTAGAAGAGTTTAGGAGTTTAAAAGACTGGTTTGTGTTCAATCTCCTCTCAGAGCCACAGAGCCTCTCTGGAACAGCAGGCATTCAGACAATAGAGGAGTGTGAACGACGTGTGTGAATTTGCCCTTACAGTTCCTGCCCCGGCCTACAGGGGCGCTGCTGAGAATGAGTTTAAACACACACACACGTCCAGGTCCCCACTTGGTCAAAATTAAAAAAACTTCACCAGGGGCTTTTTCAGTTAATTTTAGCATGATTTAAGGCATGTCTAACAGGGGACCTGAAAAATGTCCCCTCTTAGCTCAGAGGTCCCCTGTTGGTGAGTGTGTAACGACACCATGGTCCCCTGTTGGATAGGTAGACAAGTACACACACACACACACACACACACACACACACAGAGTCACACACACACACACACACACACACACACACACACACACACAAAGTCACACACACACACACAGAGTCACACACACACACACACACACACACACACACACACACACACACACACACACACACACTCACACACACACACACACACACACACACACACACACACACACACACAGGTTTGTTTTTGTGTAAAGTGTGTTCATCCCATAGGTGTAATGGTTTTTATACTGTACAAACTGTATTTTCTATCGCCCTTCACCAACCCTACACCTAACCCTAACCCTCACAGGAAACTTTGTGCATTTTTACTTTCTCAAAAAAACTCATTCTGTATGATTTATAAGCGTTTTGAAAAATGGGGACATGGGTTATGTCCTCATAAGTCACCCTCTCCTTGTAATACCTGTGTCATACCCATGTCATTATACAGAGTTGTGTCCTGATATGACACAAAAACAAGAGCACACACACACACACACACACACACACACACACACATATATATATATATATATATTCATTGTTGTCACAAACAATCTGTTTTGCAGTAGATGCAGTATCCTTCAGTGAAAATAATACGTTCTCACACTCTCTAAGCACTTAACCTCTGTTCTGATGCATGAGCAGTGGTCTACGTTCAGCTTTCCAACACAAGTAATCAAAGCTTTCTTCACTGAGAACCCTTGAATGAAATCAATTTGTGAGTAACAATACAGGGATCATGGAGAGGCCTTTTAATATCACACTGCTTTAAATGCTTTGTTAAGATCCATTTTTTTTTTTTTCATTTCTGCAACCATTGAAAGGCTAGAATCTTCCGGATCTGACTGTGTCAATGACATTTCTTTAGCAGAGCATTAGCCCAGAAAAAGCCTGCGTGAAGCATCTTTCATCTTTTACGTAGTTGCTGTTGAGTGTATGTGGACTCACGTGACTCACGTTATCTGTGCTCAAACACACACAGTGCAGAGTCAGTATTCTCCGGATGCACTGACTGATGAGACTGAAAGAGTTCAGAAATGGATGTGATGCTCCATCCATGCCGAAAAGACCACCACTACCCCGAGAAATTCATCTGTTGTTTTTCCTAAAGATCAACGGTATGTGACCTGTGTGCTGCCTCCAGAGTAGTTTTACAGGGGTTAACTTGACCATACAGTATTAGCTACAACAAAAACCTGCATGTGCTGAGGACAGCAGTCTTCATAGCTTCATCTGTGAGACTTTTCTGGTAATCTGCTTTGCTGCACTAAACATCACTGGACCTGCATGGGAATTCAGGCTGGCCTAAGCTGGTCTTTTCAGAGGGTTTTTGCCTAACATGAGCAGTTTGATGTGCTGTCGGAGAGCTTTGTAGTCCCACGAAAATCCAACATCCACAGAAATCCCCAGAGAAAGTGTGTGAAAGCAGCCGACAGAATATGCTTACATGTGTGATCCGTCATGAGGCTTTTCCTCTTATCAAAATCAATACTCGGTTAATGTGGCACTGAGCTCTAGATGTGATGCTGGTTAGTGGCTCACAGATGTGTGTGGCTTGTACAGTCACAAAGGCAAATTTATTTACTGCTCAAAGAAGCATGTCTGATATACTGTAGATATACTGTATGTTAAAATGTATGTTTTTCCTGTGATGCTCCGCTGTATTTTCAGCATCATTCCTCCAGTCTTCAGTGTCACATGATCTTCAGAAATCAGAATAATATGATGATTTACTGCTCAGAAACATTTCTGATTATTATCAATGTTGAACACAGTTGTGCTGCTGAATATTTATGTGGAAACTGTGATACATCATTTTTTCAAGATTTTTAATGATTAGAATGTTCTAAAGAACAGCATTTGAAATGAATAACTTTTGTATCATTTTAAATGTCTACTGTCACCTTTTATCAATTGAATGCATCCTTGTTGAATATAAGCATTAAATTCTATCTTTTTATTTTTATTTTTATTTTATTTTACTTTATTTTTTTAATGCTGAAAGAATGTAATGACTTTGGTTTTGTTACTTTTAGTTATTTCTGTTATTTATTTTTGTTTATTTTTAAAAATCAAGAAAACATATAATTTACTGTGTTAAAATGAAAACCTGAAATATTTTATAGCATACTTCAATAAATAAAGAATATACAAAACTACTCAATATACAAAACTATTTTATTTTGATTAGTTTTTTATAAATTAGTATTATAGTTCATATTTTCTGATTTATATAGTATGTGTATGAATTTCAGTATTTTTATCATTAAGTGACATATCAACCATTTGGTAGAGGCAGATAAAAAACGATGGGATGTGTTGAAAAAAAAAATACATTGAGTGTGGTAACTAGAAACATAAGCAGACAAGAAATGCAAAGCAAACACATTTCAAATGCCTTTTTCTTGGTGGGGCAGTTAAAGGGTTAATCGCCAAACTTTTGAATGGTAATGTAGATAGAGCTAGAAAGAGAAAAGCATCTTTGTGGCTATTATGAATGCTCAGGCTTTGTCTCTCTAATGCCTCTGTCAAAGAGAGAGAGAGAGAGAAAAAGATTTCTGAATGCTTGAGGAGAAAAATCAATATGTAATTTCACAATGCTGCCAATGAATAGCCCAGTCCGATTAGGCCTGACTTTATCCTGGTCACTGCTGATGAACAGATGCAAAAGGTAAGCTCTGATGGATTGTTTTCAATGTTTTACTGATTGCTTGATGATGATTTGCTTGCCACAACAAGAATGGCTTCTAGGTTTATTTATGTTTGAGCAGAGAATGGTTTGAGTATAATGACACAGAGAGAGAGAGAGAGCAGGGACATTAATTTAGTTTGATATTTTCAGCATTGTTCTGTTGAAGGAATTTAGTTGCAGTGCTCCATATTTTACTCTAATGTTTCCATTGTTCCCTGCAGTCCCTCTGCAAAAAAAAAAAAAAAAAAATACCTTTAGGGGTTCAAGCGCTTGTCACAGAGGCAATAGTATGAAATAGTGAGAATATGCAGGGGACAAAATAAACAGTTTGATTTCATTCAAAGGCCCAAACTGAGAAATTATGCCATTCGCTTCAGAAGCTGATAATTATATGATGAATTCTGATCTCAATAAGGTCTTTATAACAATACAGCAGATACTGACATAACATCAAAATATCTGTTGTCACTGTTTTAGTTTTAGTTTGTTTCTTTTACTGAGCACTTTTACACAACCGAACATTGACCAAAGTGCTGTACAATATGTATACACATAAAAGAAACAATCATAACCATAACACCACAATACTAAAAGCATATCAAAGAAAACATATCCCTCAGGCGATTTTTATGACCCATGTGCGAGGATGTGTTAAGCTTGTGGGTGCCAAATTGCTATCGCTACAAAAGCTTGATCTCCACTACTCTGTTTAGCCAGCTAATCAGCTAACCTTAAACACCGTTTTGGCTCATATTTCCAAATTCAAATTTACCAATTTCATGAAAACTACTGAACCATACTGAGCAAAAATTTATAAACAAAAAACACAATTTTAAAGTTGATTCTGTAATGGATCCGTAGCCATTGTAAACTCAAAGCTGGAGTAGCTAATTTGTTTAGCAACATATAGCAAGTTGCAGTGACCAAACCCTGTAAATACAAAAGCGTGAATGACATTTTACAGATCATGCATTGACACCCTCCCTATTAATCTTAATTGATAAAAACAGGACTCAACAGACAGATCACTGTCTCAAAGAATTTCTACATTTTTAACTCCTGTACAAAAGGGGGCTAAACTACACAGAACAGCTAAATAATTTTGGACTCCAAAACACACAACTTCAGTTTTATCTTCATTCAGATTTAAAAAAAAAATGTATGACAGACATGATTTGATGTTTTACACAGTCCAACAGACACTCTATTTGCTTCTTTCAACTAGAGATGTTCCGATACCCTTTTTCTCTTCCCGATACCGATTCCGATACCTGGGCTCAGGGTATCGGCCGATACCGAGTACTGATCCGATACCTGGGTGTGTATCTGTATATACAGCTGTATATACTACTAGCCCTGTGTAAATTGCTAGAATTCTTTTTATGGTGTGCTTCAGACAGATCCCTCAATAAAACATGAACAAATACATGGTGAACTACTGTATTTATTACAGTATTTTTATTATCTAACATGAATTTGACAGTATTATTTATTTTCATATGCAAAAAAGAACTTCAAATGCAGCCAAAAATCTAACACCGCAAACTAAAAAAGGTATTTAAGTTTTACAATATAACTGTATAAAAAAACTGCAACAAATAAGTCTAGGAATATAAAAAAAGATCTATTAATCAGATAATCTCTTTACAACAAAACAAGTAAAAAACAAGCAACCATCTAGGCATAATTATTATTATTATAGAGACGTATTATTATTACTGTAGGCTACAACAGTAGCTTTATATATTGTCAATTTACTCATGTAAACCAAACATTTATTTTAATGGGCTGCCATGAAGATCTTTGAGTGTCTGTGTTTATGATATGACAGTATTCTCAAATGAAACGGTAAATTCTCATGAAGTGACGGTTTATGCGTTCGTGTCCTCATGACACACAGCAGAGACTACAAAACAGCGAGCTCTCGCGCATCTGTGCCAGTCACCCACAGAGATGTAGATTTTGCGGGAGTAATATTTAAATAGTATTTTGCAGTTTAATATTCACAGACACTAGTATATATTCGGCTACTGTCTGGAGCCCTGCGCTTTGACTTACACGGAAGCGACTGAACGCAGCTGCCGGTACTGAATATACTTGAGAGTCTGTAACTACCGGTACTACAGAGACATACTGCTAACCACTGATCTATAATATAGAAGCGGCTTCACTGTCTTTTGGCAGTTTAGAATGTGATGAGTGATCCAGTCATATATAGATCAGGGCTGCTAACGCGTTTTCATTTCTTCTTCGCTGCTCTAAACAGGGGTTGCTTGTGGCAACACAGCACAACTTCCTGTGTTTTCAATGCATTTTGAGCAGCGAAGAAGAACCGTGCAGCAGTTAGGCAAAGCTTGCGGTCATAACTAGGTATTTTTTAAGAAAATGGTATCGGATCGGTATATGGGTTCATGTACTCGCCGATGCCGATGCCAGAATTTGTTGTGGTATCGGAGATATTTCCGATACTAGTATCGGAATCGGAACAACTCTACTTTCAACTATTATTATTATTGTATTTTTATTTTATTTACTGCAGAGGAAGATACACTTGCATATCATCTGCATAAAAGTGAAAAGAAATTCCATGCTTATGGAAAAATGACCCAAGGCGTAGCATATACAAAGAAAACAAAATCGGGCCGAGAATGGACCCCCATGGAACCCCATTAGGCAATGAGACAGATTGTGAGTAATCTTGACTGACATTTATAGAAAAAGTTATGTTTGAAAGAAATGATTTAATTATTCAAGCACAAAACCATGAATTCCCACCACCTTTTCCAGCCATGCATGTACAATCTCATGGTCAATAGTAGTGAATGCCAATAAATCAAGAACAGCTGAGGACCTTGAGTCAACTGCATTCAGTAAATCATTTAAAACCTCAATAACAGCCAACGCAGTTCTGTGGTAAGCCCTGGAACTGACTAAAATGTCATTTGGAAACAAACAGATCTCTTATTGATTCTAAGCCACCTTCTCCGAAACCTTTGATCGAAAAAAATACTTTTAAATTGGCTGAAAATTTGATACAATCAATCAATCAATCAATCAATCACCTTTATTTATATAGTGCTTTAAACAAAATACATTGCGTCAAAGCACTGAACAACATTCATTTGGAAAACAGTGTCAATAATGCAAAATGACAGTTAAAGGCAGTTCATCATTGAATTCAGTGATGTCATCTCTGTTCAGTTAAATAGTGTCTGTGCATTTATTTGCAATCAAGTCAATGATATCGCTGTAGATGAAGTGACCCCAACTAAGCAAGCCAGAGGCGACAGCGGCAAGGAACCAAAACTCCATCGGTGACAGAATGGAGGAAAAAACCTTGGGAGAAACCAGGCTCAGTTGGGGGACCAGTTCTCCTCTGACCAGACGAAACCAGTAGTTCAATTCCAGGCTGCAGCAAAGTCAGATTGTGCAGAAGAATCATCTGTTTCCTGTGGTCTTGTCCTGGTGGTCCTCTGAGACAAGGTCTTTACAGGGGATCTGTATCTGGGCTCTAGTTGTCCTGGTCTCCGCTGTCTTTCAGGGCTGTAGAGGTCCTTTCTAGGTGCTGATCCACCATCTGGTCTGGATACGTACTGGATCCGGGTGACTGCAGTGACCCTCTGATCTGGACACAGACTGGATCTGGTGGCTACAGTGACCTCGGAATAAGAGAGAAACAGACTAATATTAGCGTAGATGCCATTCTTCTAATGATGTAGCAAGTACGGTGTTATGCAAGAACAATTGTATCAAAAAACAACAGTATGCTTAAACTGATTAAGGTCTACTCCTGTTAAAAGACTGTTATTTATTAAAGATAAAGCTGTATACTGTATAAAGCTGTACTTTATACTGTAAAGCCAAGGTGCGTCAGACCAGTTAGTGTTCATCTGAAAATGTTGCTAACGATATCAAAAGTTATTCTAAAAATCAGTAAATATTTCACAGCAATAAGACACCAATTATGACCTTTTACCTACTAAAGTACACCTAAATGTTTTTCTGAGAGTGTGTGTAAGTTCTACAAAGGCTCTCTTCTTATCAGAAATATTTTAACTTATTGTATGTTGTTCAAATAAGGATTTGATTCCTGGGATCTTTAAAGCATAATACATTAATAGTTTTCCCACATAGCAAGTTAATAAAAAGCTTTTCTGTGACAGACTGTAAAATACTTTTCTTTGTAACTAGGCAGTTTTAATAGAATAGTTTAAAAGTATTGTTCTGTCTTCATCTGCTCACTCTCATGTCATTCTAAACCTGTGTGACTTTTCTTCTTATATCTTTAAAGACTTGGAATGTAGTGCATCTGTGCATGTGGCCCACTTTTATTTGACTTTTACAGAGCTTTAGAGCATCTGTCCAAAATCATTGTCCTTGTGTCAAAAAGAGCAGCAAGAGGATTCTTCTGAATGTCTCATATTGAGTTCCACAGAAGGAAGAAAATGACAAAGTTATGTCAGAGTGTTCATGTTTTGATGAATTATTCCTTTCTGAATGCACATTTGCTAGGGTTATTAAAGAACTCTTCAGTGAAAAAAGTGGTGAATTATCTCTACAGACCTGTAAGCAGAATCACAGAATGAGGCGAAGGGTTCTGACCTTTGACCCATATTAGAATCATGTAGGGGAAAAATGAAATCTCCTGACACACACACACACACATGCTCCATGAATGTTTTCATAGGTGGCTCTCTGAACTCATCTTCTGATGATCCGCTCTGTGCATGTCTCTCCCTCTCTCTTCACTGGTGGATCCTGTTTCTGTCTCTCTCCTCTGTGTCTGTCCATCTGTCTGCTGACCCTCACTCTCTCTGTGGACTTTACTGCAGCAGTTCAGCACACGTGGCCAGTGACTCCAGATCTTTACTGGCATCTTTGTGTGCTCCGGTCCGGACTAACAGGAGCCAGTGGGAATCAGGATGAACTGCTGATTCAGTTCTGATCTGATCCTCACAGTAAAGCAGCAACATGATAACATGAAGCTCTCTAATCCATGGTCTTGTTTTGATACTAAATTGTATTTCATTAAAACTTTTTTGTTAATAAGTAAAGATTAGCATAATAAAAAAAGAACATGTACATGTTCATTTTAACTGCAGTTGAAAGAAAATAACTTATATGATGTTATATTAACTTAAGATTATATAAACTTCAGAGTGTTTTCCTGACCTGCTTAATTAAGACTTCTTTATATACTGTATAATTCATAATTAACATTCAATGTACTGAGAAGCATTTTTGGTAAACGGAAAATAATGTAGTTATACACTTGCATTTATTTTGAAAATTATGTGCAATTTCACATTTGTAACGACAAAGCTGCTCTTTAGTACATTTAAATGGGTTTTATTTCATTATTATATTATATTTTCCAGTTTTTAAATAGTTTTACAGTTTTAATATAGTTTATAGTTATTATAGTTTTTTTTAGTACACAACAAGTGCACATTGATACAAATTAAGCACACATCTTTTTCACAAGGGAATAAATGAATGTTCCTTGAGATCTGGTAATTGATCTAAATTGAGCTGCCACACTGTACTTTCTTCCAGTTAAAGTTTGGCATTGGTAATTCTTACACATTTTAACACATTTCACAGCTACAATGAGCATTAAAAATATTGTTCTATTGATGTGTTGACTAGTCATTTTTATACTTCCAGAACACAGATAATAAAGTAAAATATTTATAAAATAATAAAAACAGTTAAAGATAATGTGGATAGCAGCTAAGATAATTTATTGAGAAATGTTCATATTGAGATTTTTAAATCAATTTTCTAATAAAAAAAAAAAATCTGTGTTTTGTCAAATCTTGAGACCTTTTTGAGATCTTTTCTAAAAGAGAAGGCGTCATGTTGTCAGGTGAGCATCTTTCTGTGCAAACACCTCCTTCAGTTAATGTCTTGCTGGAGGAGAATGATGAAGATGTTAAGCATGTTATGTGTTATACTTTTTCCATAGAAGCGTGTGTGTGTGATCATTATACATGGAGTCAGTCAGCAGCATGTTCGCCCAGCTCAATAAACCCGTTTCACAGCTCTGAGACAGTGTGTGTGTGTGTGTGTGTGTGTTTGTGAAAGTCAGACCGCAGCTAACATTGTTATAACTCTCAATTTCATTTTTCTGAAAAATGTGATTGAATTCATAATGCTTCACAAGATATATGAGACAGCAGTCACGCTGTTAGCCGAGGAGAGAAAATGCTTATTATATTTGGCTTATGTATTTTGCTACGCATTACAAATGTAATGTGGGCGCGCCGCGTCTGAGATCTACGACAAAGCAAATGTTAAGAGGCACAGAGGTATGAAATATGAATGCTGTCTGCACGCATGGTTTTCTCGTAGCGCGCCACGCCATTTATCAGAGGTGATCTACTGCAGTGGAAATGTCATGTGACGCATGGTGCTTAAAGCCAATGTTTTGATTGGTCCATGCATTATTTAAGTTTGACATTTCAGGGGCCATTGACAGGAAGTGGTCTGCGAGACGTGTGACTAGGACACCAACTCATCAGGGGCTCTGTTTCAAACGTAATAGAATCAGCATTTTATTAGCTATAGACTGTAGATACACTTCAGATGCATAGGAGCTTTCAAACTATAGCAAGATCATCAGGGAGGATCCTGTTCGGGCCTAGGCCCCTTTTTGTGTGTCTTGCAAGATGTTTAAATAAGAACCTCTCCTCCAACCAATACGCCCATATAGGTCGTTTGTCCAAATCCGAGTGTATACTACAATTGTGCCCCTATCTGCAACAGGACGTTTTCATATTAATGTTGTTCATAATCATGTAGCTCAGTTGGTACAGCATTATGTTATACAACGATATGTAATCATGCAATCATGGGTTCGATCGCAGAGAATGCATGTGCTTAAAAAATGTATATGCTCTATAAATCATAAATTTGCATGAATTTTAGGGGTTTAGGGGTGGGGTTAGGTGTGATCATTCAAATGAATAACTATGCATTTTGACCTTGTTCGTGACGACAGACGCAACACGATACTGTCATTATTTTTATGCCCGCTATAGGGCGCTTAACTTTAAAACGTTAATATAGGGCTTAAAATGGTGCTTGCACAAACGACCTATATGGGCATTTTTTGTTGGAGGACAGGCTCTTAAATAACAAGAAACTACATTGAATTTGTCGTAGTGGAATGTTGAGTTAAAATTGACTGACCACCAGAGTCCCCAAGCCCTTTTGGCCCTGTACATAATCTACTTTTGCTGAAAAGCTTATAGTTTATATATAGGAACATTTTTAAAAATGACATTAGTAAGATTTTGTCATGCTTTTGAAAGAAGATTCTTTGTCTTTCCAAAACTTGATTTATTTTATCAGAAATACAGGAAAAACAGTAATATTGTGGAATATTATTACAATTTAAATACATATTTTGTTGTGAATATCTGTGTAATGTATTTCTGTGATGCTTCGCTGTATTTTCAGCATCATTCCTCCAGTCTTCAGTGTCACATGATCTTCAGAAATCAGAATAATATGATGATTTACTGCTCAAAAAACATTTCTGATTCATGTTGAAAACAGTTGTGCCGCACCATATTTTTGTGGAAACCACGATGCTTTTTACTTTTTTTCAGGATTCACAGATGAATAGAACATAATTCATTTAAAATATAAATATTTTGTCACATTATACATGTCTTTACTGTCCCTTTTAAGCAACTAAATGTAACTTTGCTGAAGAAAATTGTTAATCTCTTCCAAAAATGACCTCAAACGCTGAACATTAGTTATTTGTAACAGTATTATAATTAGTTTATAACAGTATTATATAAGTATATTTAATTCAAGAGCAATGAGTAATGACAGAAAATATTTTCATGTAGTTAAAATATGCTGCTAGTTTAGCAACATATAAAATGTCTGTGTTTCAGAAAGACTCTGTCTTTAGAAAGTTCAAGCAGTACATTTTTTTTTCTTTGCATCTCATTCTTCTGATGCATAATCACAGTTAAGACAGCCAAAGTTATGCTTTTCAGGAAGACTAGTTACTTAACCTTCTGTTGGGCTGAAGGTTTCTGTGACATTGGGTGCATTTGCTGTGGCTTCTCTTGTAAAACATTAATGCAGTATTGCATCATTTCATATGACGATCTTCCTTGTTCACAAGGGCTTTTAGACAAAAACCTGCATCAATAGTTGCTCTCTAAACACTGATGGAATATCTATGTTCTGGAGTCTTCATGGAGAATTGTGATCCGTGGGTGTTTGTCCTGCTCTCAGTGACTTTGACCTTTGTGTTGTGCTAAATTGATCATGTGATTGTTGAAGACAGGTGTGGGTTTTAACGTCCTGGGTTCCTGCTTTTCATTCCTCTGCTGTTCATTCTGTAGCAGCTGTAAATGTTTACACCACTGACCTAGCCCACATTCATCCTTAAATTAGGTATTTTTTGTGTGTTATTTAGTTGAGACCTGTGAAGGTTAAAGGAATAATTTACCCCAAAATGACAAGTTGTCATTATTTCTCCACACAGACATCCTTCCAGCTCTTTTCAAATGAATATCACACATGAAGCATTCGGATGAAACACTAATAACCCTTTTAAATGATGGAATGGTTTTCTTAATGCTTTACTGAAAGACAAAGCATTACAAAGACTACCTTAACCTTAACATTTAGTCATTTTCGGTTGGAAGGTGTTTCATAATTGTTCAAAAGATCTTGTGTAGCATTCTGATTCTGTCTTCTGGACAGCACAGAAAACACTGTAAAAATGAATATTGCATTGGCTGGCCAGACGTATAGCCATTCAGTGCTGCTTTGCCATGTATTTCAGTATGAGGTTAGCCAGGCCATCAGGGGTCTATTACCCAGCAGTACTCATACACGCTCCTATCCGGCCAGTCAGCACTTTCAAAGGCTTGAATTACCTGCTTGATTCATGGGAAATAAAAATGTATCAACGACACACACGCATCTGGTGGCTCGTTCACTTCTTTGCTGCACCACCAGCAGTGGAACCATTGCGGAAAAATGTTGACCAAAAATGATTTCTGTAACAAATGTTCACCTATATTTTGAACAAGACAATTATGAAGAATGTGGCCATTTCTGCTGTTTCTCCTTCTTTTTCTTTCTTTCTTTTTTTTTTTTTTGTGTGTGTGTGTAAAACTCTTATTGTGCTGATATTGCCAAATAATGGATTGAGTCTTTTATTGTTATTTATTATTATTTATTTTTTTACTAGTTTTCTTCACTAGTTTTCTTTTAATTAGCACAAGATTTTGTGTTTCTTTTTGGAACTAAATTGTCATAGGCCTCGTTGATCTGAGCTCATGCACCTCAGTTTTCGAGTGAAATTTTTTTTTGGCAATGTTTACCAAATAAACTGTGATAAATGAGTTCCAAAAATAAATACAAAAAATGTAAATAAAGCAATACGATATAATAAAAATATTACATTCAAGATTTGACCATTATATATATTTACAAGTAGTTTATTCTAAGCATTTCATTTGTAACTAGGAATGATTCACGTTTTAATTTTTTTATTTTAATTTTTTATTAGTTTGTTACTATTTTCATAGGTAAGGTGTACATTTTACAAACTCTTAGTACAAAACGTTTTGAGGTTATGTATGTAACCAAGGTTCCCTGAAGAGAACGAGACACTGCGTTAAACACTTTGGGAAAGCCCTGGCGTGAAATCAGTCCAATAGAGAGAGCGAGACATCATGAGCATGGTGACGTAAGCAACCAGGAAGCATAAAAGCATATCTGGCAAGGTCATGTTAGCTTCTGCAGAACTCTTGGGAGCAGAGCAATCGAGTCGTGTACAGATGAAGCATCGGGCAAGTCTTCACCATTGCATCCAGCCCAACCGGAGCTGGGTGCATGTGTGGGAGAACCAGAGCGGACAGTATGTTGTTTCCTGCGATACAAATAGGTCTTCCGCCAGGCTGAACTCCCTCCAAAGGAGGTCCACCACCATCTGTAGCACCAACCTTTAAAGGGGGACAGAGCACAGACCCCCCTGTCGGTTGATGTAAGAGACCATTGATGTGTTGTCTATGCAGTCAAGCACATGATGTCCACATAAGTGTCCACTTAAGTCTAGAAGGAAGTGTTTTAGATCTTGAAACAAGGCCTTTCCACAGACCTCGGGAAGAGTGGCCAGTCTTGACCCCATTCTCTCCAACCTGTGAGGGAGGCATCTGTCGTTAGCATTACATGATGACAGGGAGCCCATAGCGACTTTCCTTGAGACAGGTGCCAAGGTTTCTTCCACATTTCTAGGGCATGTAAGCATCACAGCATGACTTTGATCGTGCAGAGCAGGTTCCCCCTTGGTCCTGAGCCGCCACTGCAAGGATCTCGTGTAAAGCAGGCCAAAAGGTATCACATTGGACACAGCTGCCATCAGACCCAACAGTCTCTGAAAGTATTTGACAGTGGCCTTCTCTCACTCCCCTCACAACTTTGAGAATGGTTTCATTTTAAGCAGGAGACAACATTGTTGTCGAATCCCACACCATGCCCAGATAAGTTCTTCTCTATAGTGGAGAAAGCACTGTTTCCTTGCCCTTTAGCCGTAATCCCAGCTCTTTCTTATGTGCAAGGACGGCATCTCGATGCCGAGCCATCATCTGCTCTGACAGGGTTAATATCAACCAATTGTCAATGTAATTTGGTATGCGGATGCCAAGGAGTCACAATGGAGCCAAGCATCTACACACTTCATGAAAGTGTGGGACGAGAGTGAAAGGCTGTACGAAAGAACCCAATACTTGTATACTTCGACCCTGAAAGCAAACCTCAGGAACTACCTGTGTTGAGGAATGATGTATACATGGAAGTAGGCGTCCTTGAAATCTATCGTGACAAGCCAGTCCTCGGACCTGATTTGAGACACGATCTGTCACAGTGTCTGATTTGTGTTCCCTGGGTAACCACTAGATGCCCCCCTTACCCACGGTGTCTGTTACTTCCTGAACCACATTCCCCATGATCTCTGTCTCCTCATTGCACTCAGCTGTCACATTGCACTCAGCCAATTCCCCATTAGCACTGTCATTTCCCTGTGTATTAATACCCTAGGCGTTTCTCAATGTCAAGGATACTTCCTTGGTAGGACTGGTCCTTCCAAGTCACTTCCTTCAGAGGCTAGGTGAGAGTCCTCTTTAGCATTCGGAGAACACGTAAATGGAACAGGCTAGCAAGTGCACATAATTGCGTCATTACCTCAGTGAAAAGGTCCGTTTGAATAACGCTGTGAATGGTATCATTAAATTACTTTGGACAACTTAACTAGTTATTTATAAAAGAAATGCCGATGACGCAACCAATTGTTAAATGACAGCTCAGGTACAGTTAACCATTTGTATTTGTATAATTTACAATATCAATACGGTAGTAATTTGTACTGGCATTTAAACGTCAAACTTTACTTATATTTACTACAGTTCTAACAAATGTTTGGTAACGTATTAAAAACCGTTAACGCTCTGACTACGTTAACGTTCGACATTTTTGAATTTTTGAACTAACGTTAGATAGCAAAGCTGCGCGCATTGGATTGTGGGTGATTTGATAGCGTGAAGAACGCGAAGGATACACATATGCATCCTTTCCTGTGTATGGGATATCCTTCGAACGAAGGACTCAGTCCTTGGTTGAAATTCCGAGGATCCTCAACATTGGAACAGTCCTTCGACGGATGTCGATGACGTAGCATCCTCGAAATACTGGCTTCCGAGGATCCTTCCTTGACATTGAGAAACACCTCCTGTCTGTTTTAGTATGTGTCACGGAGTCCTTGTAATTATCACGACTAGTCTAAGTCTTGTCTTGCCCGTGTGTTTAGTATCTGTTTATGTTGATTGGTTATTTTGGTTTTGACCCCTGCCTGGACTGGATTTCGAGTTGGATTACCCCAATAAAAACATACCTGCACTTGGATCTCTCTCTGTGTTTTCCTGTGTCCCGATCATGACAGAAGGACTCGGTCACACACAGATCCAGTGGTATGTCTTTTGATGTTTCTTCCCCAGCCACTGAGTGGGAGAGAAAGAGTCAGTTTGAGGGAACCCGCCTGGTCGTGTTTCGTGGGACCAGGGGAGGTCACCGAGGAGTGAGCGGTCGAGAGGAGGTCCAGCATCGCTCTCCACCATGGCCCCTCTTCGACTAGGGGCTCGTGTGGGCCGGATCGGAGCCGCCGTCTCACCATGGCGGACCGAGAAAGGGAGAGGAAGCGCACGTCTGCCGAGCCAGCGTCACTGCCCATGATGGCCGCAAGTCCAGCGCCACTCCACAAGATGGCCGCCAGCCCAGCGCCATGAGGCAAGATGTATGCCAGCCCAGCGCCACAGCACAAGATGGCCACCAGCCCAGCGCCATGATGCAAGATGGACGCCAGCCCAGCGCCACTGCCCAAGATGGCCGCTGAAACTTTTTTTTATTATTTCTCTATGCTGTCAATGCAATAGAAACAATATATCTACTGAATCTATATCTATAGATGCACCAAATGATTCACTGGTTAACCATTAAGATGAGTTAGATTAAATAATAAACAAATGTATTAAACTGAATGAGAAGTCATACAAATTAAAAGTTTGATAGTAATAGCTCTATGAAAAGCTGTTACGGTGAATGAAACATTTAGAGAAAAGGATATTTTGTGGTTGTGTATTGTACTAACATAATATAAATTGTGTTGAAATGTTTTAAAAATGTGCACTTTTGATTATCTGTTGATTTGAAAATGTACCAATTGTGCCAAAGCAAAACAAAAAACAAAAACCTGTAACAGGATGAGGAAAAAAGTCACAAAATTATCAAATTTGCTGGTATATCCTGAGTGAGAAGAGTCAGTAATTTTAAGTCCAGTGAAATAACATTAACTACTATAGTATGTTGGCGAAAAGAACATAGATCCACTCCGGGTCAAAATGACCAGAACACAACATGAGGGTTCAGAAAAAGAGGTTTAGAAAGGTTTGAATATAGGTTCAAAATACAAATAAAACAGGTTAAAGAGAGTTTAACATTTGGTTTGCTGATTAGTCATTGATTGTGTCTTGCAGCATATGAGGATATTACTCCTAATAATAAAGTCAACTATTTCTAATATGTGGAAGATGGTCAGAAGACCGAGTGAGTCGATGTGTCCAGTCCGGAGGTGAGGGAAGGAAATGACAGAGTTCTTGTTGTGTGGCTCTGGCCTGCTGTAACGGGTTTAACAGATGGACATGTGTTGTGTACTTGGAGGAGTTGGGCTTGACAAGAACAATCTGTCAGAGATGTGCACAGTTCTACTGTTCTCACAAGGGCCTATTATCTGCTGTGAACGTGTGGGAGTGTGTGTATGCTGGGAGATATACACCAAAACACACACAACTACTGTACACCGGCCCAAAGCCTGTTATGATGCTGTGAATATAGAATCGTGTGTAGGTGGCTTTGTGTCTTTCTCAGTAAGAATCGGTTTCTGTAAAACACCCTCAAGCTCAAGCAAACATACACACACCTGTGCAATTTTATTTCATGTTTTAGTTTATGATTGCATAACCCATGTGAAATGTACAATTAATATTGTGAAATATTATTTCTATGTGAATATATTTTTAAATGTAATTTATTCCTGTGATCAAAGCTGAATTTTCAGCATCATTACTTCAGTCCTCAGTGTCACATGATCCTTACATTTTTTATTTATTATTTATTTATGTATTATTAAATACATGTATTTTTGGTGAGAAGAAGATACTTAATTAAAAACATTTTAAAATCATAATATTTTTTAACTTTTGGCAAATAATGTAAATGTGGATGGTCATACTGTACAGTACGTTAATGAGCTCATTTATGGTTTGTTACAATCTCCATGATTTCTGAAAAAAAAAAAAAAATCTGTTTATTTTTTGTGTATGTTATGGATGACGATAATAATGTGATTTAAGTAGCAGATAAAATAACAGCAATACAGGTGCATCTCAATAAATTAGAATGTCATGGAAAAGTTCATTTATTTCAGTAATTCAACTCAAATTGTGAAACTGGTGTATTAAATAAATTCAGTGCACATAGACTGAAGTAGTTTAAGTCTTTGTTTCTTTTAATTGTGATGATTTACTGAAATAAACTTTTCCACAACATTCAAATTTATTGAGATGTACCTGTATATGCAAAAAGCCAGATTTACTAACAACTTGTGTCAGCGCAAACCCTCTTTCGGTGTTAAAAGATTATACTGTCAAGATTTACTTAAGACACTCAGTGAAAATTAGTGATTAAAAGACATGGGAACAGTTATTTTTGCGGCAAATTTTATTGAATAAGCAGTTGTGTGAGTTTCACTTTCAGGAGCATTTAAATTAATCACACAATTTGATTTACTTAGGATTTTGAGTCATGTTGCACTATTATTCAATACCTCAAAAAGCATATATTTTCCCATTTTACACTTGATGTGGCTGCAGTAGCTGTTCATGTGAGTGATGGTCCTGAGAAACCTTCATGATATAGTAATTCAGTGTTTCTGAACCTCTTGCACACAATGAACAAAATACCACAAATTTCTCTAAAAACAACTAATGTTTCATTCATCAAAGACACAATCATGCTGGAGCAGTGTGGGTTTTTGGGGGCACAGAGCTGGTTTTAGAAAGTCCTCGGTTCAAAAGACCCCCTACCTTTAGGCTCTCCGCCAAAATGCAAACACGCTTCTACCACCAACCCTGTAAAAGTAGCACAACTCAACCTCTAGATAAAAGAGGACCGGAGAACCGAATGTACGGGCCGGGAGCCTAGAAAACAAACAAAAACATTTGTCTCCATGTAGAAGTTGTGGAAGCCACTTTGTTGTTTTGAGTTCTGCAACAAGAGCTCTCCAAAAAATTACATTACTGTCAGTTTTCATGGTAGGATGTAGCCTGGAGGCACAACTCCATTTGGTCAAATCAGTGTAGCAGTTTTAAAGGGATCATTCACACAAAAAATTATCAGAATACTAATATAATATATAAAGTCATAATATATGAAATCCTTGAACAGGTTTGGAATGAAATGATTATAAGAATGACGGTTTTCACTTTTCTTTGTATTTATTGAGTCTGCCCCCAGAAATCAATGCTAGATCCTCTTACTTCACCCAAAACATGTCCTACTGTTTCATATGGACACCGTTAAAAAAAGAGCAGCTCTGAGAAAATACTCCTTGGCAAACCACAGTCTAACAGCTCTGAAGGCTGTTTCATATGCTGTCAACAGTCCCTCATGCAATGATGTACCAAGCTAGAGGGATACTATGTTTCTGTGTTCAAGCAATTGTAACTTTGACCTTGACCTTTAAAAGCACAGAAAACGATTACTGCCTTACTGATGTATCATTATGAGGCTGTTATTCAACTAAACCTCAGTCACAAAACAACACAGAAACTTCCGTAGTAAAATTGCTATTCTGTGATAATATCAACATGCAACACTCTCCGTATGAAGGTCAAAGGTCTGCAGGAGAGGTGTGGTGAAGTCCTGCCATAATGAAAGAGCCATAATCCACTCTCCAGCATTTTAAACAGTGGACTCAATCCTTTTAAAATGCAGCGTTTGATGTTAATCAATTCACTGCTCAACATCCTGCCATAATTGTCAGGCCTTCTTTTATGGAAGTGCTTTATAGGCTGATATGTGTTCAGCTCGTCTAAAGAGCCAAAAAGAAAAAAGAAATGGATGAAAGGAAAGTCTGTTTATAGAGTCTGATCCAATATTTTCTCTTTCTTGTACCATCATGCTTCCTCTCTCTATTGTCCTCAGAGTATAAAACTTTACTAAATGTAGACCAGGAGACATTCAAACAAGGAATGTTTCATGTGAATAATGGCCAGTATAACAAAGCACTCTTGAGACCAATACTTTTGACCTATAATACTCATGTTGGCATGAGTGTATTCGAGATGAGCAGGCATGAAGGTGTCAGACATGAAGGAATCCCAGATCCAGTGTTGGGAAGGATACTTTGGAAATGTAATAGGTTACAGATTACAAGTTACCCTATTTAAAATGTAATAGTAGTGCAACTTTTTAAATTACTTTAATAAAATAATGTTACTAATTACTTTTGAATACTTTTTGATTACTTTTCTAAATTTCTAATGAATGTTTATTTGCAACTGTTAATCATTTTCAAACATTTACACCATGCAGGTTTAACCTTAAAGTACTGCTCAATACTGTCAGACTTTCACCATCCTTCATCACTTGAATTAAGATGATCACATTTGAACACATCCAACACCAGAGGTGTCAAGTAACGATGTACAAATACAAATTTGGGTATCTATACTTTACTTGAGTAATTATTTTTCAGCCGACTTTTTACTTCTACTTTTACATTTTCACGCAAGTATCTGTACATTCTACTCCTTACATTTTAAAAATAGCTTCGTTACTGCTATTTCATTCCGGCTTGTCGTCATTCAAAGAAAAGAAAAAAAAAAGAAAAGAGAAAAAAAAAAAAAACATCTATAGGTCTCTGCAGAAAAGTAATGGGAGTTACCAGATCAGGGTGTTTTTAAACCATGATACCTGATTAGTTGATGTAATAGTGACGTTAGGTTTAGGGGTGGGGTTGGGTAAGGGGGATCATTTAGATTGCATGATTTAGAAACACCCAGCAGTTTGAAAACACCCACATGGTGATAAACGCCTACTTTTGCTCTGCAGAGACCTAAAGCCGTTTCTCAATATGGGTACTTGTCTGTACTTCTGTTCTTGTGGACTTGAGAAATGTCATCAGTCGCTGCCCAAGTACTGTTCCAATTCAAAGTTCACATCTAGCCAAGTCCAGTTCAAATCCCCAGATGTGTTCTTGATCTGCCCCTTTTACTGAGGATGCATGGAGAGGTGACTTGTGCGGACTTGATATGGGCCATAACCCAGAATTCAGTTTGAACCAGGTTCGCATCAATGGCGGAGGAGAAAACTCACAACTGTAATACATTTTGAAATACTGTTGTTGTTTTACAATTGATTTACACCTTTCAACCATTTTTACCGCTTTTTTTTAAATTGTAGGCTAGCTGAGCTGTGTTTATTGCTAGATTGTTCTTAATGAAAAGAGGCAGTTGTTTGTACATATTTTATTTTAAATGACGTAAATATAATCACAGTAGTAATGTTATCTGAACTACATATTAATATGTTTAATAGTTTTTTAAAATAAAAAAGAGGCAGTTGTTTAATATTATATTCAATTTCATTATAAATATAAAGTGAAAATAGAGTAGGTACTGTCACACCTGGACTCTTTTAGTGTGTTTTTGCCCGTGACCCAGTTTCTGTCTTTCCGTGTTTGGTTTGATTAGTTCCCAGGTGTGTCTATTCTATTCCTCATGTGTTCCATGTCCCTGTTAATTTAGTCATGCCATCCACCTGTGTTTCCCCAATTATCCTTTTGTACATAAGCCTTGTCCTTTCAGTTCTGTTTTGTCGGGTCTCCTCACTTGCCACTAACTTATGTGTGTCTATCGCTGTGCTCCATGAGTTGAATATATTAAAAGCCTTATTTCGTTTATCGTCGGCTCCGTGTTTCTTCCGGCAGCGCAAACCGTGACAGAAGACCCGACCTAAAAAAGAAAGTTTAAAACTGCGTGTTTTTCCCTCCGTTTTGCTTTCGTTTTTTCACAGTCTTTTCTTTTCTTAGTTTCTATGGATCCCCTCTATCGTCCCGAATTCCTCATCCTCCTGCTGAAGCAGGAAGGACGTTCTCTCGAGGACCATACCAGACAGTTTCTTCTATTAGCTAATGCCACCAGCTACCCGGACGACGCACTCTGCACCTTCTACAACACCAGCCTGAACTCCAAATGCAGAGCGTTTTCGTCCGAAGATGGTCCTCGGGAGGATTTCGCCGCTTTCGTGGAGTGGACTCTGGCGAGAAATGGCTCATCTTTCACCATCTGCCCCATAGAGGACCTCGCCAGCCCCACTCCCGACCCAGAGACCAGCCAGCCACCATCACGCCGCACGGAGCCAGAGCCCACCGCAGCCGCAGAGCCCGAGCCATCCACTGACAGGGAACAGGATCTCGAGAGCGCGACTGACCAGGTGTGTGAGCCGGCAACACCGTGCATCGTGGGAGTCCTCGTGGAGATCGAGGGCGTGGAGGAAAGCCCTGCCCACACTCCTGCGACTGAGGGTGAGCTATATGCAGTCTCTGAAGATCATATGGAGCAAGTTCTGGATCTGATGGACTGGTCTATGGAGGTAATCCCTAATTTTCCTGTTTCCCCGCTGGTTCCGTCCAGCCCTGATTCCCCTGTATACCCTCTCAGTCTCCCACTCCTACCTCCTCCAGTCATTTCCTCTGCTCCATCTCCGCTGGTTCCGCCCAGCCCTGAGTCTTCTGTTTCTCCGCTGGTTCTGCCCAGCCCTGAGTTTTCTGTTTCTCCGCTGGTTCCGCCCAGCCCTGAGTCTTCTGTGTCTCCGCTGGTTCCGCCCAGCCCTGAATCTTCTGTGTCTCCGCTGGTTCCGCCCAGCCCTGAATCTTCTGTGTCTCCGCTGGTTCCGCCCAGCCCTGAATCTTCTGTGTCTCCGCTGGTTCCGCCCAGCCCTGAATCTTCTGTCTCTCCGCTGGTTCCGCCCAGCCCTGAATCTTCTGTGTCTCCGCTGGTTCCGCCCAGCCCTGAATCTTCTGTCTCTCCGCTGGTTCCGCCCAGCCCTGAATCTTCTGTCTCTCCGCTGGTTCCGCCCAGCCCTGAATCTTCTGTGTCTCCGCTGGTTCCGCCCAGCTCTGAATCTTCTGTGTGTCGGCTGGTTCCGCCCAGCTCTGAATCTTCTGTATCTCCTGTGTTCCCTCCCGCCCTCCCTCTCCCACCTCCTCCAGGACCTGCTGGTCCCTCTGCTCCACTTTCGCTGGTTCCGTCCAGCCCTGATCCTCCTGTCCTTCCTCCCATCCTTCTCCTCTCTCCTCCTCCTAGACCAGCCAGTTCCTCGTCATCCCTGCTGGTGCCAGTCAGTCCCGCAGCTCACCCTCAGTCCGCGCCATCGGGGCGCGGTGGTTCGCCGCTGGACTGCCAGTCTCCAGCTCCGCCTTGGCATGTTAAGGCCCTGTCTCCGCCTCCAGCCTCCGAGCCCTGGACTCCTCCTCGGTCCTTCGACCCAGCGGCTCCGCCTTGGCTCTTAGCTCCCTCGTCTCCACCGTGGCCTGTCATCCCACCTGCTCCACCGGGCTCCCTCGTCCCTCCGGCTCCACCTTGGTCAGTCGTCGACCATCCGCCGCCTCGGGACTCCTCTCCTCTGGTTCCACCTCATCACTCCATCCCTCCGGCTTTGTCAGGCTCCTCCTTCCATCCGGCTTTGTCAGGCTCCTCCTTCCCTCCGGTTCCACCTCCATCCTCGGTCGCTCCGGCTCCACAGCGGTCTGCCAGGACCCCGCCTCCGCCTTGGTCGCCTGAGCCTTCTGCTCCACCTAGGCCCTCCGGATCCTCGAGGTCACCCTGGCCCTGCGGCTGTGCTGCTCCATCTTGGGCTCCTCACCCACCGGTGCAGTCTCCGCCTGTCGGCCCCCTGGTGTCGTCGACCCCTCCTTCACCATGGCTCCACCATGGCTGGCTCCTTCCATGTCGACTCCACCTTGGATCTCCGTCCTGGCTGGTCTCTGGTGGACCATCTGGCTCCTCCTGCTCCTGTCTCCTCCCTGGCTCCTTCCTCCGTCGTCTCCTCCCTGGCTCCTCCTTCTGTGGTCCCTGTCTGCTGGCCCCCTCCTGGGAGTCCGTCCTCCACCGGAACCTCCTCCCAAGTTCCCACCCACGCCTCCCTCGGCTGTTTCTACGGTGCGAGGACGCATCTACCAGGAGGGGGGAGTACTGTCACACCTGGACTCTTTTAGTGTGTTTTTGCCCGTGACCCAGTTTCTGTCTTTCCGTGTTTGGTTTGATTAGTTCCCAGGTGTGTCTATTCTATTCCTCATGTGTTCCATGTCCCTGTTAATTTAGTCATGCGATCCACCTGTGTTTCCCCAATTATCCTTTTGTACATAAGCCTTGTCCTTTCAGTTCTGTTTTGTCGGGTCTCCTCACTTGCCACTAACTTACGTGTGTCTATCGCTGTGCTCCATGAGTTGAATATATTAAAAGCCTTATTTCGTTTATCCTCGGCTCCGTGTTTCTTCCGGCAGCGTAAACCGTGACAGGTACACATTAGTTTTTTAATACTAATATATTTAATATATTGAAAATAAAAAATAAGTTAATTCAAGTAAAGCATGCAGGCCTATTGCATGCTGAGTGACGCTATCAAGTATGCTGCTGTTCCATTTGTACAATGACTGGACTCGCGTCCTCCCGTCCTCAAGAGTTCATTCTTCTGAGTCGAAACTTGGCAAGTCCAAACTCAGAAGGATGGAAGTCCAGACTCTGCGAACTTGGTATTGAGAGATGCCTTAAATCTCGATAAATCGCGCCATCCGGATGGAGTGAATTTGATTGTGGTTGGATGAGAAGTATAAACATATACCATTCCGACACCCTATTGGTTTGTACGAGATCCATCGCACCTGCGCATGACACAAATCACATCACACCCCAGCCAGGACAAAGCCAGTTCTGGGTTCGTTTATCAAAAAAATATATTTCTTAAAAGTGGGGTTGGGTATGGAACCGGTATCCGATCGCCTCAGAGTCAGTCCGCTTAAATTTCAGATGAAACCGGCGTCAGTCCGGTCACCTCTCCGTCTTTCAGCGAACTCTTCAATCCGCAGACAGCGAGCAGACTCATACAGAGACAGAGGACATAAGGTATGTGTTTATCGATAGATTGTTAGAATATCAGTATCTGTGCAGTTCTTTGTCATAAACACAGTTTACAAAAGGTCTCGAGGGAGCAGTCGGTTTCTCCTCTAGCTACTGTAATGTTTTCGCTTGTCACACCACAGGTGTTTCCTCCGGCGAAAGCCTAGCCCTTATGAACGAACACATACTTGAATTACACTTATTTAAATATACTTAATCTAATCATAAGTACTTTATACATACACTACTGTGCAAAAGTCTGAGTCCTTCACCCAAAAGAATGGTGTTCAGCCAGTTATTTATATATTCTGCTGTAGTGTGTCAGTATAAAATATCAGTTTAAATTTCTGTGATGAATCGTGCACCAGAGAGACATAGGAGAGTACAGTAGAGTAGAGATCCAATCGCTGGTATTTATTATTAAGATAGGGCAATCCAATTCGTGGTCAAACAAGCAGAGGTCAAGCCAAACAGACAGTCCAAAAAATAAACAAAACAAATAAACAAAGGAGGGAACAGGAAAGGAACTCGGAAGACGAGAAAACGATGGGGAATCTCGGATGACGAGAAGGCTGATGACACGAAGGGTAAGGACTCCATACAAACAACAGGAAAAGACTGGAATATATAGGGAGGCTAATGACAATAGATTGACAATTAACTGGAGTGCAATTACTGTGAAGACAGGACCAGACTAGAGGAATTCTAGTGCCTACGGTGAAGTGCCTAAGGGGAAGTGAGCCCACTAGTGGACACCCAGGGAAACAGAGACTAGACAGCGTGACAATTTCCAAACATTAATTTTGCCATTGTCAGATTGCTTGTGCATTCAAAATCGCACTAGAGTATTATTAAAATTAATGGCAAACTGATATTCCCTTCTGACACACTACAGCAAAAGATATAAATAAATGGCTTAAAACCATTTTTGGGGTGAAAATACTAATGTGCCTAAGACTTTTGCACAGTAGGCTACTGTACTTAAAAAACAACATTGCTGCTACTTTATAAAGAATGAGCATACAGTAATTCACAGAACTGATTAAAGACAGTGACAGACAGCACTAATTTTAACCAAATATCAGAGTGAGTGACAGAGATACAGTAGAAACATTATGTGTGGTTTTGTATTAAATAATGACCCAGATTGTGAAATACATTTATTAGGCTTAGAGTAAGGGAAGCACAACTTGGGAAATGAGAGCATCCAAGGAGCGTGGGAAAGCTATGGATTTATTTTAAATATTTGTAATGTTCTTTAATGTTATCCATAGTTTTTTTTTTTTTGTGGTTCTTTTTTAAAAAGTACTGGTACCATTATAAAAGTATCGAAAAGGCACTGGACCCTACTTAAAAGTTATTATTTCTCACTGGCTCATTTACCAAATGGGTGCTTTCTCTTCGTCCTCCTCAAATTAAGCTGCCCCCCCCCCCTCCCCGAACACTGAACATAGCAGACGTATGTACCGAATACAGGAAGCTATCAATCAAGAAGGTATCAGGATTATGAGTTATGAGTTTTTAGTTTTTAGTTTTTGATTAATCACTTGGATTAATCATTAATTTTGACAGCACTAATGTTTATTGTAAATAGACAACCACACAAGGGTAATTTTTACTAAGCCTGCCCTGGGCACACCAGTGTTCTTGTCCATTGCCCTCACAGATTCCTGCAGCTAAGCTTGGATGTACATTTACATTCCGTTAAAGGTTATTGATGACATGCCTCTGAAGTTTGACTTTTTGCACCATAACAATACTTATTGGCAACTAGTCATCATATCTCTAGTTCTTTAATGTTTTTGAATTGTACTAAAGTGCGTTCATTTTCAATGGGAATATATGTGGCTGAAACAGGAAGCCTAGTGCATCCCAAATTTTTCAACATGAACATTTGAATATAACATTATAGTCATTATGGCCTATGGCCTTTAGAAAATGTTTTTTTGAGGAGGTGGGGTAGTGTACAATAGACCCCTGTGGTGCGGCCTAAGCTTTTGTTCTTAATGGCATCTACCAGGAGGGGGGAGTACTGTCACACCTGGACTCTTTTAGTGTGTTTTTGCCCGTGACCCAGTTTCTGTCTTTCCGTGTTTGGTTTGATTAGTTCCCAGGTGTGTCTATTCTATTCCTCATGTGTTCCATGTCCCTGTTAATTTAGTCATGCGATCCACCTGTGTTTCCCCAATTATCCTTTTGTACATAAGCCTAGTCCTTTCAGTTCTGTTTTGTCGGGTCTCCTCACTTGCCACTAACTTACGTGTGTCTATCGCTGTGCTCCATGAGTTGAATATATTAAAAGCCTTATTTCGTTTATCCTCGGCTCCGTGTTTCTTCCGGCAGCGTAAACCGTGACAGGTACACATTAGTTTTTTAATACTAATATATTTAATATATTGAAAATAAAAAATAAGTTAATTCAAGTAAAGCATGCAGGCCTATTGCATGCTGAGTGACGCTATCAAGTATGCTGCTGTTCCATTTGTACAATGACTGGACTCGCGTCCTCCCGTTCTCAAGAGTTCATTCTTCTGAGTCGAAACTTGGCAAGTCCAAACTCAGAAGGATGGAAGTCCAGACTCTGCGAACTTGGTATTGAGAGATGCCTTAAATCTCGATAAATCGCGCCATCCGGATGGAGTGAATTTGATTGTGGTTGGATGAGAAGTATAAACATATACCATTCCGACACCCTATTGGTTTGTACGAGATCCATCGCACCTGCGCATGACACAAATCACATCACACCCCAGCCAGGACATAGCCAGTTCTGGGTTCGTTTATCAAAAAAATATATTTCTTAAAAGTGGGGTTGGGTATGGAACCGGTATCCGATCGCCTCAGAGTCAGTCCGCTTAAATTTCAGATGAAACCGGCGTCAGTCCGGTCACCTCTCCGTCTTTCAGCGAACTCTTCAATCCGCAGACAGCGAGTAGACTCATACAGAGACAGAGGACATAAGGTATGTGTTTATCGATAGATTGTTAGAATATCAGTATCTGTGCAGTTCTTTGTCATAAACACAGTTTACAAAAGGTCTCGAGGGAGCAGTCGGTTTCTCCTCTAGCTACTGTAATGTTTTCGCTTGTCACACCACAGGTGTTTCCTCCGGCGAAAGCCTAGCCCTTATGAACGAACACATACTTGAATTACACTTATTTAAATATACTTAATCTAATCATAAGTACTTTATACATACACTACTGTGCAAAAGTCTGAGTCCTTCACCCAAAAGAATGGTGTTCAGCCAGTTATTTATATATTCTGCTGTAGTGTGTCAGTATAAAATATCAGTTTAAATTTCTGTGATGAATCGTGCACCAGAGAGACATAGGAGAGTACAGTAGAGTAGAGATCCAATCGCTGGTATTTATTATTAAGATAGGGCAATCCAATTCGTGGTCAAACAAGCAGAGGTCAAGCCAAACAGACAGTCCAAAAAATAAACAAAACAAATAAACAAAGGAGGGAACAGGAAAGGAACTCGGAAGACGAGAAAACGATGGGGAATCTCGGATGACGAGAAGGCTGATGACACGAAGGGTAAGGACTCCATACAAACAACAGGAAAAGACTGGAATATATAGGGAGGCTAATGACAATAGATTGACAATTAACTGGAGTGCAATTACTGTGAAGACAGGACCAGACTAGAGGAATTCTAGTGCCTACGGTGAAGTGCCTAAGGGGAAGTGAGCCCACTAGTGGACACCCAGGGAAACAGAGACTAGACAGCGTGACAATTTCCAAACATTAATTTTGCCATTGTCAGATTGCTTGTGCATTCAAAATCGCACTAGAGTATTATTAAAATTAATGGCAAACTGATATTCCCTTCTGACACACTACAGCAAAAGATATAAATAAATGGCTTAAAACCATTTTTGGGGTGAAAATACTAATGTGCCTAAGACTTTTGCACAGTAGGCTACTGTACTTAAAAAACAACATTGCTGCTACTTTATAAAGAATGAGCATACAGTAATTCACAGAACTGATTAAAGACAGTGACAGACAGCACTAATTTTAACCAAATATCAGAGTGAGTGACAGAGATACAGTAGAAACATTATGTGTGGTTTTGTATTAAATAATGACCCAGATTGTGAAATACATTTATTAGGCTTAGAGTAAGGGAAGCACAACTTGGGAAATGAGAGCATCCAAGGAGCGTGGGAAAGCTATGGATTTATTTTAAATATTTGTAATGTTCTTTAATGTTATCCATAGTTTTTTTTTTTTTTGTGGTTCTTTTTTAAAAAGTACTGGTACCATTATAAAAGTATCGAAAAGGCACTGGACCCTACTTAAAAGTTATTATTTCTCACTGGCTCATTTACCAAATGGGTGCTTTCTCTTCGTCCTCCTCAAATTAAGCTGCCCCCCCCCCTCCCCGAACACTGAACATAGCAGACGTATGTACCGAATACAGGAAGCTATCAATCAAGAAGGTATCAGGATTATGAGTTATGAGTTTTTAGTTTTTAGTTTTTGATTAATCACTTGGATTAATCATTAATTTTGACAGCACTAATGTTTATTGTAAATAGACAACCACACAAGGGTAATTTTTACTAAGCCTGCCCTGGGCACACCAGTGTTCTTGTCCATTGCCCTCACAGATTCCTGCAGCTAAGCTTGGATGTACATTTACATTCCGTTAAAGGTTATTGATGACATGCCTCTGAAGTTTGACTTTTTGCACCATAACAATACTTATTGGCAACTAGTCATCATATCTCTAGTTCTTTAATGTTTTTGAATTGTACTAAAGTGCGTTCATTTTCAATGGGAATATATGTGGCTGAAACAGGAAGCCTAGTGCATCCCAAATTTTTCAACATGAACATTTGAATATAACATTATAGTCATTATGGCCTATGGCCTTTAGAAAATGTTTTTTTGAGGAGGTGGGGTAGTGTACAATAGACCCCTGTGGTGCGGCCTAAGCTTTTGTTCTTAATGGCATTTTTTCCCCCTTACATTACTTTTACTTTTATACTTTTAGTAGTTTTTAAACCAGTAATTTTACACTTTTACTTGAGTAAAAACATTGAGGTGATACTTCAACTTCTACAAAAGTCTTTTTAAACCCTAGTATCTATACTTCTATTTGAGAAATGAATGACAATACTTTTGACACCACTGTCCAACACACAATTAGACTTTAGTACCACCTTTTACTTTGAGATTGATCTGTTCAATGCAGATTTAAAATCAAAAGAAATGGTTTATAGATGCTGTTTTTGAAACCAAATCTTTGCAGAACTACAGGAAACACTGCATCTAACAATGGTTTGGGGAGAAAATAGTTAACAAAAAAATAAAATAAAAATCATATACATCAACTCATATATGGTTATCTAATAAGCATGTGTCCTATTCTGTGTAATAAACTCCTGAAACATTGGTGTCTTTTTGAAACTGCTGTCTCTTTGTATATGATATGATGATAGTTTCTCAAAATAAGTAAAATGCTCATGAAGTGACTCACAGCAGTTCTAGAGATTATGTTTGTGTTCATGTACTCATATATTGAGGCGGCAGAGACTGAAAACACTGCAAGCTTCAGTAGGCCTATGTGTAGTAAATGAAACCGCATGTCTGCACCATTCATTTCCATGAGAAATACCACACTCATACACCCACACCTTAAAAACCAGACCTTAAAAAAGATTTAAATCCTTAGGTTGGGGACATGCAACATAATTAAGAGTTCTCTCCTGAACTGCTCCTTCACTTCCATTATCCATCCATCCTCTCATGACTTTAATACTGAAGATTTTTTTTTATTTACTTTTACCATGCTTTGTAAGTGCAATTTTTGTTTTTTTGGCAAATTATTTACCACCTGTATTTATTTTTATACAAATTCCATGGTTAAGCTATGGTTAGTGCCATACCATAGGCTACATTCATTTTCATAAGAGTTGTGTTTTTGTCTGCACTATCCCTCCCCTAAACCCATGATAAAATATGATTATCTGTCTGCTAAATTATACTGTAACATTACAATAGATAATAATAATGTCGTTTATACAGTATTTTGAGTGAGTGTGAGCAACGAGCTGCTGCTTGACTAAGTAAACAAAGACAAAACTACAGTATCATCTTTACAGATGAAACTGACCTGCACTTGAAACCCTGAACAGTAGTTTATCTCCTCTGCTCCAGCTGTGTGCTTCCACAGTCCACTCTATTCTCTCTCTCTCACACTGATTACTCTGAGTCTGATCCAGACTGTTCAGTGGAGGCTCGGAGAGCATGCGAGCCCAACCATTGCCAGTCACAAATAACCGATTCATAATTTATTAGAGATTTAATTATCGAATGGCGAATTTGGAAATAATCGCTTTAGTACATTCGGCGTGCAATTTTATAATAACAATATTAAAATAGAGTGCCAAATCGTCTGCCAGTCCACAGGGAATTGTCCCGGTTCTCCCGATGGTCAGTCAGTGCATGGTTTCCACAGACACACAGAATGTGCAGGATTCATAGATTGACATTTTGCGGCTTAACATTCACACACACTCCCATATCGCGTTTTGATTCAGGTCTACTGACTTACTTTTAATTTATTATTCTAAAATGTGGCATATTCTGTCTGCGTTAGGCTGAATTCCATTTTTATGACTGGATTCTACAAACCAGACCGGTTTTCCAGGTTGCGGAGATTATGGGCCGTATGAGAAAATAAGCTGTATGTGGATTTGTTAAAATATTCAAATGTAATCCCCTTTGTAATTAAAATTTTCTTAAGTAACTGTAATTGAATTACTCATTTTTTTCTTAGTAACTGTAACTGATTATAGTTACATTTATTTTGTAATTAAATTACATAACACCATTAAATTTAACTACTCCCCAACACTGCACGTCAATATTAACTCTACATTAATTTTGTATACACTTTCTGTACTGTTGATATAAAATGGCAGTGCAGTTTACCAGAAAACTATATTTCCCATGTTTCATGGCAGTTTAAGAGTAATATAAAGTAGAAACTGCTCACACAATTAATTATTTGCTCTCCATGTTTATGTATTAGAGTAAAAAGAAAGCCATTGTGATGTCATGTGTGAATCTACATGCACAGATACACTAATTGTTTCTGTAGTGCTAATATGTGGGCAGATTTGGTGTCTTATTGACTCTAAAGAAATGCCCAAGTTTAATTAAACACTGTGTACACATACTCGTATTTAAATAAATTTTGAAATCTCCCTTTAAAGTTGCATGTGTGCCAACCTCAGCATGGTACGTAAAAGGTTTGGAAACTGTTCCAAAGCTTACACTTTTATAGTTTCCATATTTTCTTTTTATGACATATCCGAAGCCCGTTCCTTTCTGTGTGAGTTAATATGTCCAGAGATATTACAGATCTTAAGGCTTAAACAGCCCCTCAGTAAAGGAAGTCATACAAGATTTTAAAACACTGCCCATCATTTGCTCAATCAACCCCAACTTAATTCAAGCTGGATTCATGCAGGGAAATGTTTGTGTTGGCCAGACAGCAACCCTTTAGACTTTAAAAACCTCGCTGGATGAATTATACACACCAGCTTGCAACCATTATATTATAGATGTCAGATTTTTTCAGAGGACTCTGTAGACCTGTATTTTTCCCTCTCTGAGTTGAGTGATCCATCACATGAACTTTACTGCTCAGGTGATCTAAATAAATCAAGCCATAACTGAGCTCCCACGAGCAAAGGTGGCAGCGCACAAATTGAACACTTCCAGAAAGGTCCTGTAGTGCCAGCAGAGCAACTGTTACTAAAATAAATGGAGATGCGAAAGGATTGCTCTCTCACAGTATATCAGACCCTTTAATAACACAGAAGAGAAAATAACATTTCATGGGGTATTTTTTGTTCTTTTCCTGAAATAATTACTGGAATAGTCTAAAGAAGTTGCCCTTCAGGAAACCACTGAACCATGGTTTAAGCCGGGAGGACAGTCCCAGCATTTAGAGTATTGGAATTAGCTGCTGAGCAAAAGTGCTTTCTAAAGAACTAGTAACAACAGCAAAACAAGGACGTTTTAAGCATACAGCTTTGAAACTCATTAATGACACAGACTGTCTTAGATCATCTGTGCTTTTGTTTTTCATAATCAGATACTTCTCAGAATCCCTAAAGTAAAAAGACACAGATATGGTTAAGAATATATTTTTGGAGTAAAATGTTGTTCCAGGGTCAACAAAATATGTTGACCTAGGAACACATCGGACTTGGCAAAATCAGGACGTGCTTTATTTATACAGCGCTTTAAACAAAATGCATTGCGTCAAAGCAACTGAACAACATTCATTAGGAAAACAGTGTCTCAATAATGCAAAATGATAGTTAAAGGCAGTTCATCATTGAATTCAGTGATGTCATCTCTGCTCAGTTTAAATAGTGTCTGTGCATTTATTTGGAATCAAGTCAATGATATCGCTGTAGATGAAGTGACCCCAACTAAGCAAGCCAGAGGCGACAGCAGCAAGGAACCGGAACTCCATCGGTGACAGAATGGAGAAAAAAACCTTGGAAGAAACCAGGCTCAGTTGGGGGTCAGTTCTCCTCTGACCAGACGAAACCAGTAGTTAAATTCCAGGCTGCAGCAAAGTCAGATTGTGCAGAAGAATCATCTGTTTCCTGTGGTCTTGTCCTGGTGCTCCTCTGAGACAAGGTCTTTACAGGGGATCTGTATCTGGGGCTCTAGTTGTCCTGTTCTCCGCTGTCTTTCAGGGCTGTAGAGGTCCTTTCTAGGTGCTGATCCACCATCTGGTCTGGATACGTACTGGATCCGGGTGACTGCAGTGACCCTCTGATCTGGATACAGACTGGATCTGGGGGCTACGGTGACCTCGGAACAAGAGAGAAACAGACTAATATTAGCGTAGATGCCATTCTTCTAATGATGTAGCAAGTACATCGGGTGTTACGTGAAGTGTTTCCGGTTCCGGTTTACCTAAATAATGCAGCCTAAAAATCCTTTAACGGATTTGGATATCAAAAACATATTAGTATGTTATGTGTAAGCCAGTTTAAAGAGATGGGTCTTTAATCTAGATTTAAACTGCAAGAGTGTGTCTGCCTCCCGAACAATGTTAGGTAAATTATTCCAGAGTTTAGGTGCCAAATAGGAAAATGATCTGCCACCTGCAGTTGATTATTCTATTCTGATATATTCTATATTCTAGGTATTATCAAATTGCCTGAGTTTTGAGAACGTAGCGGACGTAGAGGAGTATAATGTAAAAGGAGCTTACTCAAGTACTGAGGTGCTAAACCATTCAGGGCTTTATAAGTAATAAGCAATATTTTAAAATCTATACAATATTTGATAGGGAGCCAGTGCAGTGTTGACAGGCTAATATGGTCATACTTCCTGGTTCTAGTAAGAACTTTCCGCTGCATTTTGGACTAGCTGTAGTTTGTTTACTAAGCGTGCAGAACAACCACCCAATAAAGCATTACAATAATCTAACCTTGAGGTCATAAATGCATGGATTAACATTTCTGCATTTGACATTGAGTGCATGCATAGGCCATAATTTAGATATATTTTTGAGATGGAAAAATGCAGTTTTACAAATGCTAGAAATGTGGCTTTCTAATGAAAGATTGCAATCAAATGGCACACCTAGGTTCCTAACTGATGACGAAGAATTGACAGAGCAGCCATCAAGTCTTAGACAGTGTTCTAAGTTATTACATGCAGAGTTGTAAGGTCCTATAATTAACACCTCTGTTTATTTTCAGAAATTAGCAGTAAGACATTACTCCAGTTTTTTATATTGTCTATGCATTCCATTAGTTTTTAGTTTTTTTTTTAATTGGTGTGTTTCACCGGGCTGTGATGAAATATAGAGCTGAGTATCATCAGCATAACAGTGAAAACTAACACCATATTTCCTGATGATATCTCCCGAGGGTAACATATAGAGCGTGAAGAGTACCGGCCCTAGTACTGAGCCTTGAGGTACTCCATACTGCACTTGTGATCGATATGATACCTCTTCATCCACTGCTACGAATTGATGGCGGTCATATAAGTACGATTTAAACCATGCTATTGCACTTCCATTAATGCCAACAAAGCTTTCCAGTTTATGCAAAAAATGTTGTGGTCAATTGTGTCAAACACAGCACTAAGATCCAATAGAACTAATAGAGAGATACACCCACAATCAGATAACAAGAGCAGGTCATTTGTAACTCTGAGGAGAGCAGTCTCAATACTATGATACGGTCTAAATCCTGACTGGAAATCCTCACAGATACCATTTTTCTCTAAGAAGGAATATAATTGTGAGGATACCACCTTTTCTAGTATCTTGGACAGAAAAGGGAGATTCGAGATTTGTCTATAATTAGCTAGTTCTTTGGGGTCAAGTTGTGTTTTTTTTATGAGAGGCTTAATAACAGCTAGTTTGAAGGTTTTGGTTTTGATTTTAGAAGCAAAGTAGTTTATAAAGTCATTACTGCGTTTATATTGGGAAATGTCAAAACTTGTTGAGGCTTTACTGTTCGTTAATTTAGCCACTGTATTGAATAAATACCTGGGGTTATGTTTGTTTTCTTCTAAAAGAGAAGAAAAGTACTTGGATCTGGCAGTTTTTAATGCTTTTCTGTAGGATAGGTTACTTTTCTGCCAAGCAATACAAAATACCTCTAGTTTTGTTTTCCTCCAGCTGCGCTCCATTTTTCGGGCTGCTCTCTTTAGGGTGCGAGTATGCTCATTATACGATGATGTCATACTGGTTTCCTTAACCTTCCTTAAGCATAAAGAAGCAACTGTATTTAAAATGCTAGAAAAGAGAGATTCCATAGTTTCTGTTACATCATCAAGCTGTTCTGAGGTTTTGGATATGCTAAGGATTTTGGATACATCAGGGAGATAACTTAAAAAGCAGTCTTTTGTGGTAGAAGTGATGGTTCTTCCATACGAGTTATTCAACCCTGTTTCTATTTGTCAGTTGAGCAATTGTTGGACCTGTTACTGACAGGACCACATCTCGAGCACATCTCTTTTACATTTCTGGGTAATACTCCAGTGATAAGCTAATGTAATGGTGTAATGGTACAAAGATGTCACGGTTTGGTATGTATCTCGGTTCGGTATGTATCTCGGTTCGGGGGATATAATACAAGACGGTTCGACAAGATTTCGGTACAACGGGAAAAAACAACAAATCTTCTATGCTCATTTTATTTTAATTTATTTTAAACCGACAGTAGTACAACTTATTTTTTTTTCACCTAGATTTGAAAATACTAAATATCATATTAAATCATATACATATATATATATGACCTGGTCGGTAACTTCTTCACTGCAATGCCCACATTCTCCACCTGTGTGACGGGGTGAAGAAGTACATGATACAAGGATCAAGGTAAGTTCATGAGCAGGTGCAAGTGTTCCTGCTCTGTTTCCAGGGCGACGCTGATGAGTGAAGCCAGGCTGACGAGAAGGATCGTGAATTACACAGCAGTGAATTTAGTGTATGCGCATGTGGCGCGATTTTTGTTTATGTATGTTGAGTAATAAATTACCACGAGCCTCAGAACGCAGACCCCGGTCTCGGTCCCCCGGGAGAACACTTCCGCCATGCAGTCTCTGTCAGGACCATCGCCGATGCCATTTGCCGACATTATAACATCGCTCGCTGGCCTGCACCAGAAACATCACAAGGCCCTGCTGGATCTGCGAGCCGACCATGAACATCGGTCCCAGGCCATGATGCAGGTCTAACAGGAGGACCGCGAGCTGTTCCGGAGCTTGCTGGACCGGGAGGGTCGGATGGGTGCGGCGTTCCCCCCGTGCTGGCCCCGCCCCCCACATGCCTCGCGAAAATGGGGCCCACAGATGACCCAGAGGCATTCCTGGACTTGTTTGAGAGGATGGCCGAGGCATGTGGGTGGCCGGCGGACAGCTGGCCCGTTCGGGTGATCCCACTGCTGTCGGCGGAGGCCCAGAAGGCGGCACAACAACTGCCCATCCCGAACCTCCTGGTCTATGCTGACCTGACAAGAGCCATCCTCCAGAGGGTCGGCCTCAGCCCCGAACAACACAGACAGCGCTTCCGGTCACTGGAGCTGAACGAAGCCGGCCGACCCTTTGTTTTGGCACAGCAGCTCCGGGACTTGTGCCGCAAATGGCTGTTGACCGGAGGCAGCGATGCCGAGACCATCATCAACGCGGTGGTGCTGGAGCAGTTCATCTCCCGCCTCCCAAAGAAGACCGCCCAGTGGGTCCAGTGCCACCGTCCGGCAGCGTTGGATCTGGCCATCCAACTGGCGGAAGACCAGCTGGCGGCATGCTACCTATCAGGCTTTGGTGGATTCAGGTTGTAACCAGACCACCATCCATCAAAGCCTGATACAATCCGGGGCATTGGATACGGGCCGCATGGTTAAGGTGAGGTTTGTGCACGGGGATATAGTGGAATACCCCGTAAAGGCCATAGCCACTAAATTTAGGGGCCAAAAGCATAATGTGGAGGTGGCCGTTAGTCGGGGGGAAGAACCGGCCGGGGGGCGAGGCGAGCGCTCAGGTGGGAGAATCTGTACCAGGACCTAGCAGGGCGGTCTCAGGGGATCCGAGCGACGTGGCGAGGCTAAACCTTTCCAGTCGCGATGACTTTCCCCTGGAACAATCCCAAGACGAGACACTCAAACATGCGTTCGAGCAGGTCCGTTCTATCGATGGGCAGGTCTCCACCCTGAGCGCCTGCTAGCCCATCCGTATTTTGCCATAATCAAGGATCGGTTGTATCGAGTGACCCGAGACGCTCAGACAAAAGAAGATACAACCCAATTGTTAGTACCTCGGAGCCGTCGGGAAATGCTCTTCCAGATGATGCACTTTAACCCTATGGTGGGACACTTAGGAGTAACGGCAACACTAAATCGACTAACGACCCGATTCTTTCGGCCGGGCATTCATGAGAACGTGCGCAGGAGGTGCACATCTTGTCGGGAATGTCAGTTGGTAAACCCACCGGCCATCCCAAAAGCGACATTGCGCCCTATTCCCCTAGTGCAGGTCCCCTTCGAGCGAATTGTTATGGACCTCATCGGGCCATTAGAATGATCAGCAAGGGGACATCGCTTCGCGTTGGTCTTAGTGGATTACGCGACACGATATCCTGAGGCAGTGGCACTCCACAACATCTCGGCAAAGAGTGTGGCGGACGCCCTGTTTCGTTAAATCTCCCGCGTGGGAATCCCGAAGGAGATTCTCACGGATCAAGGCACCGCGTTTGTCATGCAAATTAAACGAATTGTATGGATTGTTGGGCATCAAAGCGGTGCGTACCAGCATCTATCACCCAAACTTGGGAGGACAGACGCTCAGATAGCAAAAATGAAATGCGAGCAAAACTCCATACACTGGGGCGGCTCTCTATGGAGAATTTGCTTCAGGCCCAAGACAGACAAAGCCAGCTATATAACCGGGGGACTGAGCTAAGAGAATTTGCACTGGGAGATAAAGTGCTCATGTTACTGCCAACCTCTAGCTCCAAATTACTAGCCAAGTGGCAAGGACCCTTTGAGGTCACACGGCAGATAGGAGATCTCAATTATGAGGTAGTACGAACAGATAGAGGTGACTCGCGGCAAATCTACCACCTCAACCTCCTTAAAAATTGGAGCGGGGAGGAGTCAGTGCTGCTAGCGATGGCAGTGAGTGAGGAGGAGGATCTCGGGCCAGAGGCAGTTACTAAAGAGAAATCCCTTGCCCTGGCAAGGGATCACCTCTCGCCCTCGCAGCTCACTGACATTGCGCGTTTGCAGGTGGAATTTGCGGACGTGTTTTCGCCCCTACCTGGTCGTACTGACCTGATTCAGCACCACATTAAGACAGAGCCGGGTGTCGTAGTTCGCAGCCGGCCATATAGGTTGCCTGAACACAAGAAAAAAGTCTGAAAAGTCTGAAGGCTGAATTAGAGGCCATGCTGGGGATGGGGGTAATTGAGGAGTCACACAGCGATTGGGCGAGCCCGATAGTTTTGGTACCTAAAACAGACAGCTTGGTGCGGTTTTGTGTAGACTATCGCAGGGTGAATGCAGTATCTAAATTTGATGCTTATTCAATGACGCGAATTGACGAGTTGCTCGATCGGTTAGGCACGGCTCGCTTTTACTCAACATTGGACTTAACAAAGGGATATTGGCAGATACCCTTATCTCCCATGTCCAAAGAAAAGACAGCCTTCACCACACCGTTCGGATTACACCAATTTGTTACGCTTCCGTTCGGCTTGTTCGGGGCCCCAGCTACATTTCAGCGCCTCATGGATCGAGTGCTGCGGCCCCATGCTGCATATGCCGCTGCCTACCTGGATGATATTATCATCTATAGAGGGGACTGGCCGCAGCATATGGAGCATGTGAGGGCGGTCCTCAGGGCGCTGAGACGGGCGCAGAAATACAGAATTCACATGGTTTTGTGTTTAAATACAGAAATAGCCATTTATTTATTACCAAAATGTATTTATTTTCTATATTATTTCTGCATTTATTTCGTTATTTTCTACTTTTATTTATTTATTTATTTTTCCTTTTAGTCCTTTTAGTCCTTTTAGTCCTTAGGATTAGGGTTAGGGTTAGGTTTTAGCTTGTTTGTCCTTCATAGAAATAACAGTGTGACACGTAACAAAGCCTATATATGCTGAGTTTCAGTTCATTTTTGTGAAAAGCTTAACTTATTTACAGAAAGGATACCCAAATGGCAGAAAGGATATCATATTTGTTTGTTTTTTGTTTTTTTCATTGTGAGTGTACACAAATAAAAGTAGGCCTTTTACAGTGATGCATTATTAATAAGACAATAAATGATGGAGTGTTTTGAATTGATTCTGCTGGTATAATTTAATAGTTGAGTTTCTCGCTGGTACGCACGCACGATCACACACACACACACACAAAACACATCAGTTCCAGCATTGCTAACTTGAGAGCGCTTTTGGTACTTTAACAAAATAAAATAATAGGTTGTGTTAAGATACATCACAATTATGTAAATATTATGGAATGCTTGGATTTGTGCCAAATGAGAGAAGTAGGATGCACAAGCACAAAGCTCCATTTTGCAAACAGTTGAGTGTGCAAGCCTTGTTTTGTGACACAGACCTGCCACCCCGGAAATGTGTCAGCTGACCGTTAATAAGCTATACTTTCCAACTAGTCCACTAGTTATTCAGACAACCCAACCACTAGTGGATTTTGAAAACATGTAGTTTTACTTATCTCTGTTAATATTAGTATGGCCATTTCTATAACACCAAACAGGAACACTTTACAGGATTCAGTGAAGCCAGGATAGAAACTGACAAATAATCCTAAACCTAAAAGCTGTAACATTTAAATTAACTTTTATTATTAATTTCAAATATTTGCCCTTTAAATTTATTTCCAGGGCCCTTTTCACCTTAATAAAGGGTAACTTTTCTAAACTTTTATGTGTCCCCATGTACAATTTTACATTTATTAAGTCAGTTAAATTAAAATAATAATGCAATTACCACAATCATGATAAAAAATCAGTTGCACTGCAGAGTAAAACGCTGCATCTGCACCTTGGAGTGGTGATTAGATTTACACACACTATTTAGTAAAGCTCAGCAGTGCCATGAATGCATTTACGCGGCGGTTATCCTTGAATAAATATTGCTTTGAGATTGTTTTAAATATAAAATATGATATGTCTTATTGAATGAATCACTGAATCATTCATTCAACCAATTAGTTAAAAATGGCTAATTCATTTAGCAATACACCAAGTGTCTGTTTTTAAAATTAGGTAACTGAGTCATTCATTTGACTGATTTATTCGGAAACAATGAATTAGTCAGAAACAAAACACCACTGTGTTGACTGGAGATGCAACTTTTCTGCTGTGAGTCAGTTTCTAACTATTTTCAGAGCAGAATAGAAGACAAAACAACCAACATTGCAAATATTTTTTCTAAAATGTATGTCACTTAATGTTAAGTTAAATATAGACTATTATTTTATTTCATTATTTATCAGATGTATACTAATTGATTAAGTATAAAATATAGATATATTATTATGATTCTTGAAACAAAGGAGCCTCTGGCTAAAGGCTGCTCTGGTAGACAGGTTTGCTATTTCAAAACCGGACTGTGTGATGAAAAACTGTACCGATGGCCACCCATAGTCACTAGCTGTATGTAAATGTAGTTGTAGGCAACAGAATGACCTCTCGCTGAAGGGACTTCATTGTGAGCTGCTGAAGGAAATTATTACATGGAGTCATGCAGATGTGCAGTGCTTGAGGATCCTCTAACAAGGTATAAACAAAGGAGTATTGCTCCTCGGCAAAGGCAAATTGCATCTTTTGTTCAGTTGTTTGACTGTGTGTGTGTGTGTGTGTGTGTGTGTGTGTGCATGTTCAAAGCTGCATGTGTGTTTATATGTGTGTATTTCTTTACTTGCAGAAATTATTGACCTGATTATCCTGAACCCCAAGTAGAAAAAAAAAAAAAAGAAAAAAGAAAGAAAAAAAAAATGTCTAGACAGTTTGTGCCCTTTATATGTGTGTTTGTCACCCAGACTGCAATTCTAATCTGCACGGTTTCCTGTTTATGGGAGTGGGGACGGTGTCAGGAGCCCCAGGGGGAGTTGTTAGGTCTATTTCCTTCTCCAGTCATATCATAAACCCATCACATTATGGCACGTAAAAAAAAAAAAAAAAACACCCAGTTTTATTCCTTGGAGTTGCCCAGTGGAGACCTGCGAATGTTTTGTTATCATTTATGGTGTATGTTTCATGAAATGACTGCTAGTATGCACTTTCCATGAAAACAGAGTACAGAAGGCTCGAAACTTGTTTTGCTTTTTAACAGACGGTCAGTTAATGGGCTGCTTTATCTTCTGAAACCGTTTATCATCCACCACAGGAGGTCAAACAAAATATTACATGAGCTGTTTATTTTGGATGTGTGTTTTTAATATTCCTTCATGGATCTAATGTCTCTCTCAATTGGCCATTTGTTTAATTCAGCCCTGATCAAACCAGTGAAGGAGATTTCAGTTACAAATGTCAGTGTAGAAATGCTCTCTATTCACAGTCAGACATGTAGTCCATGAGCACAATAGAGTGCAGCATTCATTAAGATATATGTGTGTGTGTGTGTGTGTGTGTGTGTGTGTGTGTGTGTGCGTGCGTGTGTGCGTGTGTGTGTGTGTGTGTGTGTATGTTTTAATATGTAATCATGTAATCCATAAAAAGTAACTGAAATCAGATTATTAGAATATTATTATTTTAAAATATAATATAATGACTAGTATAGTTATTTTGGGGGTAACACTTTATTTAAAGGTGCCCTTGTTACACATCTTACTATGTAATAAAATTTCTCTGTGCCTCTCCTGATATGGGCCTCACACTTTGATAAACACTATTCTAGCATATCTATTTCTCAGGAACGTTCAATTTTTTTATTAAATAAATAAATAAACATAATGGGACACCGATTTGTTCCCTGTTCGTAGAAAATAGCCAGAAATGTGCTTCTGCTGTCAGGGCTAATAAGTAAAATCAAATGAGCTGTCATACTGCTTTGGCCCTTTAAAGACGGAGCCGTGTTGTGTGTAGGATTGTGTGAAGGGCTGTGCTGCTGTGTTTGGCTGTGATGGAGTTTCTCTGAGCGCTGGCCGTTGGCCGGATGGATTGATGTCTGTGTGTGGCAGCTCTGTGTGATGACTGATGTTTGTGTTTGCCAGGAGATGCAACCTTGACTGTGATAAAGTGCAGAGCTGCCTTCAATATACGGTTACTTCCACAGAATCAAACTTTCATCAGGATGGGTCCAGAGACGAGAGGTAGAGATGAAAATACAGCTGAAATATTAAAAAGAGGAGCGAGTGTTGCCCGCAAAAAATTAGTATGGTGGTGATGATGTTAAGTCATAATTGTGCATTTCAATCTACTTTTTGTGCTTTTATTTGGTTTCATTATCCCTTTGCTTGAGTAAACAAAAGAATCACACAGAAACACACATATGTCAGAGCTGGAAGTCAGGGGTAGCAGTCGAACAGGATGTTCTGATGATAATTTCAACTCTGCTTATGTCCTGTTAATCACTCATATTACACACCGAAGATATCTCTCTTTCTCTCTGTGTGTGTGTGTGTGTCTCCAAAGCCAACAGAACCAGTACAAGTCTGCTTCATAATAATAATAAACAAGTAATGAAGAAAAAGAAGAAAGGAAGGAAAAGGGAAATTAAAGCACGTCCAATTGCAAATTACAAGTGTCATTATCCTCTATTAAGGAAGTCGTTCATCTTTAAGTGCCGTTCCATGTTTTGTCACCATGGAAACATAGTGATGTGCTGCACAGAATGACAGAAACAAAGGTAGAAGTCACATACACACACAGAAGAATTCATATTGAAATGGCTAGGAGCATTCATCTATTTCTTTACATAATGCAAAGTACAGAACATAGCTGGGATTCTATGTGTTAAATTAGTTTATAGAGAGTTTACACAAATAATCATGAAATCCAGTGCATTTTAAGTTTTTTGCTCAAGTTCAGCTGTTATTACTAGCTTTCTAAGAAAAATGTTACTAGTAAATGGGTGGTTATGTGTCAGTGGTTTGAGTGGCTGAACTGCTGGCCACTAGCAGTTATTCCTGTTATACTGCTATACTGGTGGACACTGATCACAAATGAGAGCGATGTCAGTCTGTCTGACAAAATATCATTGTTATTTTATTGTGAAAATTACAGAAATAAAAGTTACTTCAGAATGATTTACACAATAATTTATTATGTTTGTGTGTCATGAATGAGGCCCAGTGAAGGCACACCACTTTAATTCATGAACTGACCTGTTTATGTGATTGAAGGCTATTGTTTTAAGAGTATAAAATCTATTACTCCAATGGAGAGCACCATAAACCACGTATACAAAGTATGTGCGCGTGTGTGTGTGTGTTTGAGAACTCAAGACGCGCACACAGTTCATCATAAACTATGACAGAAATAAACATCAGTGAATCCCAACTTGAAATCTGTCTAAACAAACAAACACACACACACACACACACACACACGCACAAACACAGACAATAAGCTCAGAGGCCGATTGAATGTGGCACAAAGATTGATGGGTTTATGGGGCAAGGTGTTACAAGTGTGTCATAAAAATGTGTGTATGGTGTGAGTGTTTGATGTTGCAAAAATCATATTCTTATATATAAACAAATATATAAGCAAAATTGCATAAGATCACAAAGAAAACTATATTGGTGGATTGCTCAGTTGTGTTTCATCAAATTAGTAAAAACTCATAACTGAGACAGTAGTTGTCATGCAGCAAGAGTAGAGATCTGTAAAATGAATGTGGAGGGCAGCTCAGGTCAATTGATCATTGGCAACTTTATAAATTAGTTTACATTTCTTCATCAAAAAGATACTTTTATCCAAAGTGACTTTCAAATGCAGAACACAAAAAGCAATTCATGCTCAGATGTTTTTATCAGGAAAATACTGATTTAAACAATAGCCCATCTCATCTGAAAGGCATCATCTACGTTATTTCCTTCTGTAGGGATTGTGGGTGTTAGATTAAATGTTTGTGTGTCTGAACCTTCAGCTCGGCCTGAGGCTGAAGAGCCCCGTTGTTCGCAACATCATCATAAATGCACAGAGTAGATGAGGAGCGGGGTTGGGAGTGAGCGATGGAGAGATTCATCTTTTTAAAGGCACGTCTCAGGGCTGTGAGGCCTGCAGACAGACGGCTTACGGCTTCGCATGAAAGAATAATTAGTTTTGTCAAGCTGAATGAAGGATCAGCTGCATCAGGATATGAATGAAGAAGGAATGAACGCAGATATCGATCCGGCCCGGCTCAGAGAGGGAGAGAAAGAGCGATAACCCTGAACTATGGACCAGAACGCTCTCGGAAACATGTCAGGTCTTTTAAAGTCATTTCATCTAATTCATAATTATGCTTTTGGCTATCTGGAGCTACAAATGTCATGTGAATAGCATATCCAGTGTGCTTATGTGCAACATTTTCCCTTTTCTGTGCATCTGTCTTCAGATCATCTTAAAGATGCACACGCTTAAGAAAATATCTGAAATCCAGATCATGAGAGGCTTTTGATCAAGTTCTCTCTGAATGAGTAGATGCTGGTCTTGTGATGATTGGTCATCTGGTTTGCCAAACAAATATATATTATATCAACCACTGTTAGTATTAGGCAAAATTCAGAAAAAAAGTTCAAGGATGAAACAAGAAGGAGTCATTAGATCACTGAATCAATCATTCATCTTTTTAACACAATTCTACTCTGTCTTTGTTTGAAACTATTGGTGGTTACACAAAAGGCAAAGTAGCCGGCTTTATAATGATTAAAATGTAAGTTAGCTAATATTAACTTATTGTTTATTGAACTGTTAAAACTATTTTGACAAAATCAAGCTGTTGCTGCCAGTTCTGATGTGACAAATGAATGAGGCTTGAAGACATCCTGCATCAGTGGCTCAAGAAAGGTGTCCATGTGACAGCTCTTGTTCATTTATGCACTTGTCCCTTTTTAAGTGGTGTAAAACAGTACTTCTGAGGTGCCCTTGAGCAAGGCACTGATTCCCCAACTGCTTCTCAGCCGCCACAGCATGAATGGCTGCCCACTGCTGTGTGCGTGCGTGCATTTTGGATGGGTTAAATGTAGAGCACTAATTCTGAGTATGGGTCACCATACTTGGCTGTCACATCACTTAACTTTTTTTTCAAGACGATCTGCAGCTTGTGAGGCCTCTCACCCAATATGAGCCTATTCACCAGTGACGCAATTCTCTGTCACCTTTATGTTTAGATTTTATATTCCATTTCTATATTTTTTCTGCTGTCATGTCTTGCACTTAAAAATCAACATATGTATATTGTGAAGAAAAAAAATAACTTTACAAAACAATTAAGTGTAATGTTTTTTGTAACATTTTTTTTTTGTTTTTTTTTTTTGAGTGGCTTGTCCATGTAACGATTCGTCAAAGGAAGGAATGAAGCAAGTGCGAGTTAACAGTATTTAATGAAGATACACAAACAATGAACATGAAGACAGGGGAACTGGTGATTTTTGGTGGGGGATACACAGTCCGGGAAGAGGCAGGTATTCAGAGGATCCAGAGTGCGATGGTGAGCTGGCAGCAGGAGAGTGTGACACAGGAACTGCTGGGGAGCGAGCCGTTAAGGTAAGTGGTGTAATCCGGTGATGAGATGAGTGGACGGGGTTCCGGGAAGACAGGACAATCCAACGATGAAAAACAAACACAAGGAAGGCAGAACATGAGACACTGAAAACTAAACAACGTTCTGACAAACACAAGACGCTAGACAGGGCAATATATAGGGAGAGGTAATGAGTGGCCGCTGGCGCTGATGATAATTAGCTGAGACACCCACATGAAACAATCAGTGCTGACGCGAAACACACAAACTCCACCCACATAGTGAAAAACCCGAGATCACGGTTTACCAACCGTGACAGTACACTACCCTCTAGGTATTCCTCCTGGAGTTCCCAGACCTACCTGTTGATTGTATTCATCAATCAGGGAGTGATCCAGTATGTCCCTAGCAGGTACCCATCTCCTCTCCTCCGAACCGTAACCTTCCCAGTCCACCAAGTACTGGAATCCTCGTCCCCTCCCCTCCGTCTCGAGTCCAGAATCTGATTAACCGAAAAAGTTGGCTCCCCATCTACGAGTCACAGTGGGGGAACAGGGGTAGGCGGATTAATACCTGAATAAAACACAGGTTTAATTTTGGACACATGAAAGGCGGGATGTATCCTCCTGTACGCCGGAGGTAGTTTGAGGCAGACTGTCACCGGACTAATGATCTTGGTGACAGGAAACGGGCCAATAAATTTGGGAGCTAATTTATTAGAAATAGACTGTAGCAGAATGTTGTTCGTAGAAAGCCACACCTTTTGACCCACGATGTATACGGGAGGCTTCGAGAGGTGACCGCGACTTCAGATTCCAGACTAGGAACAGGTGGCTGGTACCCTATACTACACTGAAATGGAGAAAGGCCGGTGGCTGACACTGGTAACGAGTTATGAGTGTACTCAAGAGAGTTGTTGGCTCCAGGAAGAAGGATTCCTGGAGACTAAACATCGCAACGTTCTCTCTAAATCCTGGTTGGCTCGCTCAGATTGACTGTTACGCTGAGGGTGATAACCTGAAGACAGATTACTGTCACTCCTAACAATTTACAAAATTCAATCCAAAATGTGGATATAAATTGGGATCCACTGTCAGAAATCACGTCTACCGGGAGGCTGTGTAACCGAAAAACGTGGTCAGTAGCAGTGACCGCTGTCTCCTTGGCTGTAGGTAATTTGGGCAAGGGAATGAAATGTGCCGCCTTCAAGAACCGGTCCACTACGGTCAAAACGACCATCATGCCATTAGAGGGCAGTAACAAAATCTAGAGCGATATGTGACCAGGGTCTCGAAGGGACAGACAACGGTTGAAGAAGCCCATCTGGAGGTCGGTTAGACGACTTACCACTGGCGCAAACTGAGCAAGCCAAAACAAAATCACGAACGTCGCGAGCCATAAGTGGCCACCAGAATCGTTGCTTTACTAAACCCTTATGTATTTATACCACCTGAACGGAGTATTGGGGAAGTTCAAGGCGGTCAGAGGCGAGACTAGTTGGCTGAAATTATGAATAAAATGTCGATAAAAATTGTCGAACCCCAGAAACCGCTCTAGGGCCTTACGGGAATCTGGACTTGGCCAATCTATCACAGCCTTAACCTTGTCAGGATCCATACATATTCCCTCAGATGAGATGATATATCCTAGGAAGGGAACCGACTGTGCATGGAATACGCATTTCTCCGCCATGACAAAAAGACCATTCTCAAGTAACGTTGGAGCACTCGTCTGGAGTGTTGCACATGTTCCTGGAGAGATTAAGAAAAAATCAGTATGTCATCCAGGTAAACATATATAAACTGATCTACCATGTCTCTCAACACATCATTCACGAGTGCTTGGAAAACACCCCTGGCGAGTTGGAGAGCACGAACGGGCATCACCAAATATTCAAAGTGCCCTCTAAGGGGGTTAAAGGCAGTTTTCCACTCATCCCCCTTCATGATGCGGACCAAATGATCAGCATTATGCAAATCCAATTTTGTGAAGATGGATACTCCCTGTAACCTTTCGAACACTGAAGACATCAACGGCAAAGGATAAGTATTCTTTACCGTGATGTTGTTCAGCTCTTGGTAATCAATACAAGATTGCAGAGAACCATCCTTCTTACCAACAAAAAAAAAAATCTCGCCCTTGCTTGAGAAGAGGAAGGATGGATGAAACTTGATGCCAAAGAATCAGACATGTATTTCTCCATGGCCTCCCTCTCAGGAATAGAAAGAGAGTAAAGCTTGCCTTTAGGCGGATACTTACATGGAACTAAGTATATGGCACAGTCATAGGGATGATGCGGAAGGAGAGAAGCAGCACGGGACTTACTGATTACTTCCTTCAGAAGTGTTCCTTCAGACAGAACCATGGTCTCCTCCTGAAAGACAGAAACAGACACAGCAGGACAAGCAGAAACCAGACAAGACTCATGACAACTTTCACTCCACAATGTTACAGTGTTGGAAAATCAATCCACACGTGGATTGTGTTTGACCAACCAGGGATGACCTAAAACGATGGGAGTTACAGGGGAGTCCATGAGGAGTAATGATAGGGTTTCGGAGTGATTGCCTGAGGTGAGGAAGGTTATCGGTTCCGTGGTGTGGGTGACGTGTGGCAGTTCCTGGCCATTGAGTGTGGTGACGTGGATCTGATGGGACAGAGGAAGGACAGGAAGGTTCAGGTGACGTGCAAGTAGACCCTGAAGCCACCGCCAGGCGCCGCCATTTGCGCCATTTAGAATTTCAGCCGCCGCCAGCGAATAATTTCCTAAGCCAAATTAAGCCACCATCTGATAAAGTTTGGCTGAGCCGGCTACAATTATTTGCATCAATAATAATAATAATTCTATCACATAGAGACATTAACACACGAAATATATAAACAATACAGGAGATCTATTTTCCCACTGGTTTCATAACAGCTCGTTGCTACGATACACAGACTCACAGTACATTGACGACCAATTAAAGTTGCTCGCAGATGAATCGCTGCATTTTTTCCTCGCACTGAGGGGAAATGGCGGAAAGAAGCAAGCAAGGTAATTTTGATCTCACTTCTCACATACTTTCCTAATTCCTACTTACTTTTTTTTAACTTAGGCCTACCCATACTTTCGTTAAATCTTCAGGGCACGGTTGCACAAACACCTGAATCAAAGATTGATGTTATGAGCCAAACATTTTGGAACGGAGAGATTTACAGGACTGAACATGGTAATACTGCAGTAACAAACCACCATTTCCACATTGCTAATTCACGACGCATGCTGTACATTGAAGTGAAATGTGCAAAACTTATTTTAAAATAATACCGATAACAGTGTGTGTTTATATTGAAGTGAGACACGGCAGGCAAAAACATCGTTTTTTTTTCTGGTCAATTTTGAGATTTTTGGATATTTGTCTTCAATAACATGTCTTCTTTCAGACTTGTGGTGAAAAAAGTCCGAAATACACATTTAGGTAATTATTTTACTACACTTCATCTGTTTGCGTCTGTAGATTTCTCATAAATCCAACAAAAGTTTGCGTTCTTAATCAACATACTTCTCCGCGATCTCTGCCGTCACCCTCTCATCACATGCACCATTAGGAAGCTCCCTCTCTTCTGTACAATACTGTTTGATCATTTCCTTTTTATCAGCAACCAATCGTGAAAGTAAAAAGACTGAATGTGCGATCTCATTGGCTGATGATAAATCTTTAAAGCCCGTTTTCTCAAAATGTCATTTCTCTCATACTCCAAGTCCGAAATCTCCACTTCAGTAGTACCTAGTTATATTATGAAGACATTTACAGAGGAATTTGTAAATATATTACTCATAACCTGATATATATAACATGTTATTCCAAAAAACATGGCGAAAATCATTTTTTTAAGGCTATTGTCATATAATATTCTGATTTACAGGATAACAAAAGTAGATATCCATAAATCCCTCTGTAGTTTTTTTTTCTCATCTTAATGTAAGTAATCAACTGGGAAAGTTTCATGGTGATATCTGCTAGTTAAAAATTTTACCCGTAGTGGCTCGCCTTAACTATAAAGTTGAACAGATAATTACTGTACATGTCCTAAATATATGCATAATGGTAGTGTGCCGGTGGAATGCATGTTTAGTTCCACTTGCCTACTGCTCAATGGCAAACTATCATCACTTGCTCCTTTAAGGTGTAATATGATAAGCTTCATCCATGATAATGCCAAGTTATTGTATACAACTTAGCCTACATACATTTAGCCTAAACACAACACATTGTAGGCTATTTGAAAATGTTTAGTAGCATACAGACTACAAAATAAATATGTGAATACGTTGTGAAAGTAAAATCTGGTGTTTTCCTTATTACATTGTATTGCATTTTGTAGAAATATAGTGTAAGCCATGGATTGCTTGGAAAGATTGAGATCTAGTTAATCAGTATAACATAGACATCTGTAGACATGAAGTGGCAGCTTCAGCCATTTGCAGCTATGAAAATTTTGGCGGCTGCAGCAGCCATTTAGGTTTTGGCTGAGCCGGCTAGCCAGCCAATAACTTCATCAGCCAGCCATTATTCTCAAAACAAATGGCTTTGGGCTGTACGTGCAAGGACAGTGTCAATGAAATTACCTTTGGCTCCACTGTCCAGAAGGGTGTGACAGCTGTGAGTGAGGTTGTCCCACCGCAGTTTCACCGGCAGGAGAGTTTATGATGTAGTTGAGGACTTCCCGGTGGAGATCCCACACGATAGTAGCCTCAAACTTACGGACACATACGAAGGATATGACCCGAGCCACCGCAGTATAAACATAGTCCTCGGGACCTCCGCCTCTCTCTCTCCTCCCGGGATAGTTGAGCTCTACCCACCTGCATGGGTTTGTGATCGATGACGGGACCGACCATGTTCTCTCAAATCGAGTTACCACTCTCCGGAGAGTTGAGAAGACTTGAATGACTGGCCTGGGTTCCTAGACAGTTAATCCGGGTGCCAACACGGAGTGCCAAGTCGATGAGGCCATTGAGACTGGTTGGTAACTTGAGGAGGTAGATCTCCTTCTGAACACGGTCGGCCAGCCCATGCAGGAATTGATCCCACTGCGCCTCCTCGTTCCACTGGCACGTGGCTGCCAAGGTGCGGAATTTGATGGAATAATCTGCTACCACCAGGTCCTCTTGTCTGAGATCCGCGAGCTGACGAGCAGCTTCCTTGCCGGCGGCGGCCCAGTCGAAAACTCTCTTCATCTCCTCAGAGAGGGTGTGGAATGAGGTACAGCAAGGATGGTGGTTCTCCCACACTGCCGTCCCCCATAACGCAGCCCTGCCGGAGAGTAGAGTGAGAGCAAAAGCGACCTTGGACTCTTCCGTCGCAAAGGTGCAAGGTTGTAAAGAAAAGTGCATGGAACACTTGTTTAGGAAAGTTCTGCAAAAGTCTGGCTCACTGGAATAGCTCTCCGGCACCGGAAGACGAGGTTCGGGCCAGAAGTGGTCATTGGACAGGTCCCGGGGGGCGGACAGTGTGGGTGGCACAGCGGGAGAGGTCAGCTGGTGGATCTGCTGGGTAAGCTCGGACACCTGTCACCAATGCTTGGACCACGCGTCCAGTGTTGACAATATGCTCCTGCTGCTGATCCATACGGGTGACGCTGTGGTGGATGAATTTCGGAGAGAGAAGTGGTGCTTGCTGCTTCCATGTTGGTCAGAGCGTTCTGTAACGATTTGTCAAAGGAAGGAAGGAAGCAAGTGTGAGTTAACAGTATTTAATGAAGATACACAAACAATGAACATGAAGACAGGGGAACTGGTGATTCTTGGCGGGGGATACACAGTCCGGGAAGAGGCAGGTGTTCAGAGGATCCAGAGTGCGATGGTGAGCTGGCCTCAAGGCCAGTACCTCAAGGCTCATTACTAAGGCCGCTACTCTTTACTCTTTATATGTGACCCTTGGGAGATATCATCAGGAAACATGATGTTTGCTTTCTCTGCTATGCTGATGATACTGTATACTTCTTTGCGGCCCGGCGAAACATACCAATTTGAAAAACTAATGGAATGCATAGTCGATATAAAAAATAGACTTCTTACTGCTAAATTCTGAAGAAACAGAGGTGTTAATTATAGGACCTAAAAACTCTGCATGTATTAACATAGAACACTGTCTAAGACTTGATAGCTGCTCTGTCAATTCTTTGTCACCAGTTAGGAATCTAGGTGTGCTATTTGATAGCAATCTTTCCTTACAAAGCCACGTTTCTAGCATTTGTAAAACTGCATTTTTCCATTTCAAAAATATATCTAAATTACGGCCTATGCTCTCAATGTCAAATGCAGAAATGTTAATCAATGCGTTTATGACCTCAAGGTTAGATTATTGTAATGCTTTATTGGGTGGTTGTTCTGCAAGCTTAGTAAACAAACTATAGCTAGTCCAAAATGCAGCAGCAAGAGTTCTTACTAGAACCAGGAAGTATGACCATATTAGCCCTTTCCTGTCAACACTGCACTGGCTCCCTATCAAACATCGTATAGATTTTAAAATATTGCTTATTACTTATTAAGCCCTGAATGGTTTAGCACCTCAGTATTTGAATGAACTCCTGTTACATTATAATCCTCCATGTCTGCTGCTTTCTCAAAACTCAGGCAATTTGATAATACCTAGAATATCAAAATCAACTGCGGGCGGCAGATCCTTTTCCTATATGCTGCCTAAATTCTGGAATAACCTACCTAACATTGTTCGGGAGGCAGACACACTCTTGCAGTTTAAATCTAGATTAAAGACCCATCTCTTTGGCTTCCACATAACATACTAATATGTTTTTAATATCCAAATCCGTTAAAGGATTTTTAGGCTGCATTAATTAGGTCAACCGTAACTGGGAACACTTACCATAACACCCTATGTACTTGCTAAATCATTAGAAGAACGTAATCTACACTAATATTTGTCTGTTTCTCTCTTATTCCGAGGCCACCGTAGCCACCAGATCCTGTCTGTATCCAGATCAGAGGGTCACTGCAGTCGCCCGGATCCAGTGCGTATCCAGACCATATGGTGGATCAGCACCTAGAAAGGACCTCTACATCCCTGAAAGACAGCGGAGACCAGGACAACTAGAGCCCCAGATACAGATCCCCTGTAAAGACCTTGTCTTAGAGGACCACCAGGACAAGACCACAGGAAACAGATGATTCTTCTGCACAATCTGACTTTGCTGCATCCTGCATCATTGTTTCAGAAGTTGCTCGGTATCCTTTTTCCTGAAGATGTCTGAGAATGTTTCTCTTGATTCACTGACTTCAGCTTCAGTCCAATCCTTGTGAAGCTCTCGAAAGTTTTTGAATCTGCTTTGGTTGACAATATTCTCAGACTTGCGGTCATTTCTGTTGCTTGTGCACCTATTTCCTACCCAGTTTCTTCCTTCCAGTCAACTTTGCAGCAGTGTTAATTTCGTTGACTAAATATTTTCGTCATTATTTTCGTCACGAATATATTTTTGTGGACGAAAACGAAATGAAAACTAAAAAAGAAGGCACTGATGGAGACTAAAACTATGACTAAATTGATTGACATTATCGTCAACGAATAAAGGACGAGACGAAAATAGACTGTGACGAAAATCAAATCAGCAGATGGGAGAGATGCGAGGAATTAAAAAAAGAACCGGCAAAACAGAACAGGCGAGACTGCATGAGAGAAGAGAACCAATCCGAGCCTGACTTATTGAGATGTGAAGCGAAGGTTTTCAGTTTTTAAATGAGCTCCCGGGAAGTCGGCATTTGAAGATGTGATGTTTAAAAGAGCGACAAAATGTCCACAGCTCACTTCACGTTTGACGACGAACAAAACAAAACAATGTGTAAAGCACGCGGAGCGCTCATTCGTGGCAAGAACACAACCAATTTGAAAAGACATTTACAGTGAGCCACCTGGACCTTTTCTCAAATGTAATTTCACAACGATGTTCTTTTGTTTATTGAGCTAAGCAAAATTGGAAGACTGCAGTGCGTAGATGTTGTAGCATTAAATATTACGAACTGAAAAGTACTGTAAAATAGCGCCTTCTTCAAGTTAGATGAGAGCACAATACTAATACGTATTATTATGATACATACATTTGATTAATACTAATGTTTAGTATATTTTATAATGTTCTACTTGTTGACAATATCACAAATATTTCTATATTAGTCATGTGAAACTTGAATGTTCACATCCTATCATTATACATACTAATCTAGCAATATTGTAGTATTTAAAACATACAATATTGCTAGACAAATGAATACCTTATAAAATCTTGTTACTTTTTTTATCCACCCAACTTATTAAATATTTACTTTAAATGTATGCACTTATTGTTCAGCTCAGCTGTAAGCTTTAAGGTCCTGGACCTAACTTTATTTTTCTTTTATTGATGGTCAATTGGCAGCTAGTTATTGTTTACATTATCATGACAGTGTTTGTTGCTGCATAAAAGCTTTTGAATCGAAATAAAGACACAGTTGTGTTGAAATAAAGTTGAATTTGTGTTTTATATATTTTGGTTAAGTTTGTTTCCTATACCAGCTGTAAAAAAATTGTCTAGTAAATCTGTTATTGATTTTAGTCTTATTTTAGTCGACTAAAATACCAAGCAATTTTAGTCGACTAAAATACCAAGCAATTTTAGTCGACTAAAATAAGACTAAAATTAAAACAAATCAGATGACTAAAACTTGACTAAAACTAAAAAGAATTATAGTCAAAAGACTAAGACTAAAACTTAATTAAAATTTCGTGTCAAAATTAACACTGCTTTGCAGTCAACTTTAATATGCTTTGATACAGCACTTTGTGAACAGCCACCCCTTTCAGTAATGACCTTCTGTGATTTACCATCTTTGTGGAGGGTGTCAGTGATCATCTTTTGGACCATTGCCAAGTCAGCAGTCTTTTCCATTATTGTAGTTTTAAAGAACAAGAGATGCCCAGAATTTGTACTGTAGGGATGGTCATTTAATGACACTCAAATGTAAATATTGTAATATTTTGAGATACTGTTGTAATGATAAAAACTCCATATTCATCCGGAAGAAGGAGGCGGGAACCGGCGCACAATCAAAACATAATTTTAATATTCAAAATAAACACAAAACAGCGCACCAGCCCCTCGCGGACGACTGGTGCGCGCAAATAAAAAGCAAACACATAAAATAATGATCCTAGGCCTGGTCCTCTCTCGTCCTTCACGGTCGTCGCTCCAGTTTTATATCCTTCCATCTCCTACGTGGGACTCGATACTGGCGGTGGGGCGCAGGTGCAGCTCATCTTCAATCACTACACCTGGCCTCACTCCTCGTTCCCACGCCTCTCGGCCCCGCCCCACTCGCCACAACTGTATTTTTGACTTTCATGAGCTGTAAGCTCTAATCATCAAAAGTAAAACAAACAAATGAAAAAAAATATTTTTTACTTTACATGTGATAAATCTAGAATATATGAAAGTTTCACTTTTTTAAATAAGTTGCAAAATCTTTTTAGAGTTGCACCTGTACATACACACAGACACACAATATACATATTAAAATAGATGATGGTTTATAAAGCTCCAGTTTAAAAAATATCCAAGCTTGAAGCTAATGTTTTCTGGGAAAATGTCCTTGTTATGCTTTACAAATTGTCCCATATTGAGCGTAATATCCATTTGATTGTGGACATTCCAGAGGCAGCTGCTAAGCTGTGATGTGTTTGCATGAAGGAGGGTATGAAAGACTTTATCCCTGCAACTAAACGGCAGAATTAGAACTACATGTAGCATTCAGGGAATTCACTGTAAAGAGCAGGGAGCTCGCATGTGAGAACTCATAAGGAACATCTGTCTGAACAGCTGAGACTGATTTCATGAGACTAAGCGCACTTTGATTCTGACCAACTATGCACACTGTTTTTTTATTTGCTGTTGCAAAAATACACTTCACAAAACAGACAACCCAGTTTAATGCTGCTGACATCCAGCTTTTATCCACGCAGTACAGACATTCATGTCTTTGCAAACCCTCATCTTTCTATTCTATTTCAGGTAGTTCAAATACCAATGTGCCACTTACTGCAGTGTACTGTACACTAAATACCAACTGCTTTATTTTTTATGCTGTACACAAAATGTTAAATCGCATACTATATTTGTCCTGATAAAGCTGCATGATTATCATAATTTCAAATATTTCCCCTTGATATTGTGATTTCAGTGAATAATGATGATTAATGTCAGTCATCATAATTTTGTCAGTGACTCACAAAAGCAACTTTAATTAAAGAGATTTACTGCTGTACTTCTCAATTACAACATTTTGCAGTGTGTTTATGACTGTTGTTTTCTTAAACAGCATGATTAAAAAAAAACTTGTAATCAATTTATGAATAGTTTATTTTCCTGAATATAAGCCACATTTTGTATCATATGAACATGTTGTGACTAAAATTCCAAAACAACTAATACAAGTAACATCAAGCACACAAAAGGTGTAAAGTTGTTTTTTTTCTTTTACATTAGAAAATATATAATATAATAAATATATTATATTATATTATATTATATTATATTATATTATATTATATTATATTACTTATCTGTGTATAACTGACTTCAAACAACATTTCGCAATACTGCTTTCATACTCTCATTGAATTTACAATTTGCCTCTCCACTTAAACAATACTTGATCGAGTTCCAGGACATTTCATGTGACTTTTATTCAATTAAACTGTTAATAAATAATTAATATTAATTTGTATTTTTTAATTATTAATTAACTGTTATTGAATTTCATAAAAAGACACGTCCATGCATTACAGCATCACAACCTGATAACTAACCAGGCTAACTATAAGAGGTAGGCTAACTGTAGATAAGAGCTTTATTAATGAAAGTTTGGGTTTTTAATCAATCTTATGTGTAGATGAATGGTTGTGATAGCTTTGTAAATGTTTTGCTGGTAATTTGTGCTGGTAATAGATAAATGATAGCAAGCTAATTAATTTAACCGCAAATTCTGCACTGTATAGTCTACAGTGTCATCACTTACATGCAGGCTAAAATGCGCTGAAACTATTTTAAAACAATGTGTGTCAAACACGTTTAGATTTTTCTTTGTAAACAAATATTGATAAAAATCATACTGTGATTTCAGGAGCGTCAGAAAAAAAATATTTTAATGGGAGCTGCTGACAGAGATATAGGAAACACAGGTAATCTGAGAAAGCTTATTAAATAACTTCATCTTCTTTTCACAATATATCGTGATGCATCTAGTAAGTAGAAACATACAAATGTTTATCTAATATTTAACAAAAAAAATAAAAATAAAATAAATATAAACTATTTCCTGTATGTCCTACAAGGTAATCTTGTTTGACTCTGCACTGAGGATACTTTATACACAACAACCTACACAGGGGTACAACATAATCGAAATGAGTCACAGATGATAATAAACAAATTCCTTGGAATTAAAATGAATAACAGTAGGACAGAGCTAGACTATTGTGAACATGCCTCTCTTCAAACTCAAATGGTCTGTAAAGGTCATCATCTGCCAAGCTGGATGGACACTTAAAGGGGGGGGGGGGGGTGAAATGCTCGTTTTCACTCAATATCCTGTTAATCTTGAGTACCTATAGTAGTACTGCATCCTTCATAACTCCAAAAAGTCTTTAGTTTTATCATATTCATAAGAAAAAGATGGTCTGTACCAATTTTTCCCGGAAAAACACGACCGCCTGGAGGCGTGACGTGTGGGCGGAGCTAAAGAATCACGAGCGCGAGTAAGCTTTTGCGTTGAGAGCGTTTGGAAGCTGTGACATTACCTTGAGGAAAAAACCATCATCCAAAACAAACCATGGCTAACAGTCAGATTCAGCCATTTATTTATGATCCAGAATCAGATCCCGAGGCTGAAACTGAACGAGAGCAGCAGCAGCAACGACTCGCTCCGAGCGGGGCTCGAACCCGGGTCTCCGGCATGGGAGGCGGATGCACTAACAAGGAGGCAGAGATATTTGAAGCAGTTTTACTCACCGCCTGCGGTTCCAACACACGATCGTGACCCTTTTTTGTTGGGATTGCATCATCCTTAAGAAATAAACAATACGCAAATCCGGCGTCAAACTGGGCCTTGTTTGTAAAACAAGCATCTTCGAAATGCAGGGAACAAAACAAACACTTGCACAACTCTGTTGATGCTCTGTAAAAATAAACTCCATCCACTGGTCCCTTAATGCTGTTTTTTCTTTGGTAATCTGTGCAGGGTTGTCTTGCCCTGGCAACCAAAAACACACTTCTTTTGTGACATTTGGCGACGCTCTCGCTCTGGTCAGTGAAGTCTGTTGTGCTCTCAGTGCTCTGCTATACGGGAGTGCGCTCTTCCGGCAGAAGTGCCTCAGGACCCATATAAGGAAATTCCGCTCCATCTAACGTCACACAGAGCCATACTCGAAAAAAACTTTCCGAAACTTGTGACAAACCGGAAGGAGTATTTTTGGAACAGAAATACTCCTTCAAACGTACAACTTAATTTTTGAAACTTTGTCCATGTTTAGCATGGGAATCCAACTCTTTAACAGTGTAAAAAACTCAGTATGCATGAAATAGCATTTCATCCCCCCCCCCATTTATGGTGAATTCACGAGTTCACACTTACATTACACTTACGTGGGGAAGTCGTGGCCTAATGGTTAGAGCATCGGACTCCAAATCGAAGGGTTGTGAGTTCGAGTCTTGGGCCGGGCGGAATTGTGAGTGGCGGTAGTGCATGAACAGCTCTCTCTCCACCTTCAATAGGTGCCCTTGAGCAAGGCATCGAACCCCCAACTGCTTCCTGGGCGCCGCAGCATAAATGGCTGCCCACTGCTCCGGGTGTGTGCTCACAGTGTGTGTGTGTGTTCACTGCTCTGTGTGTGTGCATTTCGGATGGGTTAAATGCAGAACACAAATTCTGAGTATGGGTCACCATACTTGGCTGAATGTCACTTTCACTTTCACATATAATTAGCTGAAGTATTATAATGCATATTAGTCATACTCTCTAACCACTAGGCCACAACTTATAATGTTTTGTATTTTAAAGTTATTAAGTTCTTAACCAGTCAAAGCACTGATATCTGAACTGGGAACAGCACCGCTGCAGGTGAAGAGCTGATCAGAGATGGAGCTCAGTGTCATTTATGGACTGGGAGCTTGGAGAAACAAACTACATGGTAGTGTTATCATAAATATCTATATTTTGATACCTATACTGAAATATCTGAGACCGTTCCATTACTCATTTTCCACCATATCTGAATATACACAGATACAATCTGCGTCTCTCCTTCCTCTCCGAGTGAGTTTGACAATCATCCGTCTCCTGCTAATTACAGTCTGAATGTCTGCACGATATTGCAAGTATTCCGCATAATTGTAATAATTCCTGTGCAAATGTGGCACGCGCTTTATTGTAATATGAGAATACTGTCATGTAATCGCAGACAACTGGATGTAAGCTCTCAAATAGGTCTAACTTATACAAATGAACTGCTTGCACGCAGACTGTGTGCAGTCACGATCTCTCCATGGTTTTAAAGTAGAAATTATTTCTCTTTGCCCCTGGATTACATTTTGTCAAAATTTATCAACCATTCAGAATAGATCCACACCTGTCCAATGATAATCCTTCTATTAATTTTATTGGTTGTAAATTAAATGCACCAGAAAGTCTTTAAACAAAGATGGAACTTTAATTTTCTTTACCATGTAAATTTATGCAAGAAATGTTTTGGAATGGGATATTTGTCTGATTTGTACATATAAATATCCTAGTCTGTCTACTGCATCACTACATTGTACAGTCATTGCAGGTCAAAGTCATCCGATTCTCCATTCATCTACATAAATAGGCCTAACATACTGTATATGGCTCTTAAATCTTTGCTTGTAAAAATTCAGTGTGGTCATATTTCGTTATAAATTTGTTATTATTGTTGTAAATTCAATTTAGTTTGAAATCAAATTTGAAATCAAGATTCCTTGTCCTGTAAGCTTTTGCAACAGAGTCACCCTATTTTAACGACACAAATACACAGAATGAGCAAATGTTTAAGAATGAGATTTTTTCTAATGGTAATTGGGGGCATAATATTTATATATATGTCAATAAAAGCCTATGTAAAATCTATTCATCATATAAAGTGAATGTGTCTTTTTAGAAGACTTGGATTAAACCAATTTCAAAGCTTAAAATAACGAGTGCCTTGAAAAAATGGAAGGACAAAAAACTAAATCTACAGGTATATGGCAGTATACAGTATGTGGTAGTGTTTCCAATGGTATTGAAAATGGTTGTACATCATGAAATCAGAAATAACCCTACTAGCTTTTTTAGTGCACAGTCTTGTAGCAAACAACTGAACCATGCAAGTTAATACACTGGGGGAAAAAAAATGTCTGCCATCGCTTCCGGCTCTGGAATGGCGTTCTTGCATTGATGAAGTCAGTTTGATGGCTTGGGAGAATCCTCTTGTTAAGTCATGAAGTTAGGACTGCTGTTTCCGGATCTAAGCCTCTACTCATTTCTCATGGCAATATTGATGCCATCCTTATCACAGGGAACTTGCTGCTTTGGAAAGGGGCGGCAGTACTGAAACACTGTCTGAGCTGTTCACCAATCACAAGACACTGGAACAGCTGACCATTTCCAACACACTGGGACAGCTGACCAATCACAACACACTGGCACAGCTAACCAATCACAACACACTGGCACAGCTGACCAATCACAACACACTGGGACAGCTGACCAATCACGACACACTGGGACAGCTAACCATTCCCAACACACTGGGACAGCTGACCAATCACAACACACTGGCACAGCTGACCAATCACAACCCACTGGGACAGCTGACCAATCACAACACACTGGGACAGCTAACCAATCACAACACACTGGGACAGCTAACCAATCACAACACACTGGCACAGCTGACCAATCACAACACACTGGGACAGCTGACCAATCACGACACACTGACCAATCACAACACACTGGGACAGCTAGCCATTCCCAACACACTGGGACAGCTGACCAATCACAACACACTGGCACAGCTGACCAATCACAACCCACTGGGACAGCTGACCAATCACAACACACTGGGACAGCCAACCAATCACAACACACTGGGACAGCCAACCAATCACAACACACTGGGACAGCCAACCAATCACAACACACTGGCACAGCCAACCAATCACAACACACTGGCACAGCCAACCAATCACAACACACTGGGACAGCTAACCAATCACAACACATTTTGTTTTTCGGAAGGCAGGTCTTCTTTAAACCCAGAACTAACTGAGACATTTGCGCCAAGCTGGGGAGAAAAAATATTTAAATAATGTAAATTATGTCAAAAATAATGTGTTTTTCGAACCAACAAGCATGAGAGCATGTTCTAGTACACCCCCAAAACAAATTCAAGTAATTGTAAAAGAGCATAACAGGACCCCTTTAACTACTCCTATCCAACCAAGGCATTGCATTAGAAATCCCTGTATCATGAACACTAATTCACATACTTTGTAAATAAGATAAAAGTGGGTTTTGTTCAAAGTTGCTATCCATTCATATAGATCTTTGATATGGATATCTTTTGGTAATTAAATATCACCAGCTAAAAAGTAACTAGTAACTTGTACTCTGAGTATTTTTTGAGAGGAATACTTTTTAATTTGACTTAAGTACTGTTTGGTACTTTTACTTGTAATTGAGTATTATTTCATCAGTGCAACGGTACTTGAACTTAAGTAGTTAATTCCTGTTAGTTAATTAGCACATGAAGTGGTCTGGGTCACAGTCTGAGGTAAAATTATATAGTTCCTCTTCAGGAACTCGAGCTGCGGCGAAACGCTTTGGGGAATGCGTTTAGCGTGAGCGACTCTGAATATGATATCTCATCTGTCTTATAGAAGAGTGTGACGTCACGGGCGAGGTGACGTAAGCGACCAGGAAGCTATAAAGGCACGAGCCGCACAGCTGGCTTCAGCTTCTGCGTTTTCAGCAAGCGCTCTGCACACAGCATGTCATTCTGTCTTGTCAGTCTTATTTATTGTTGTTTGTCACTATTAGCTCCTCAAAGAGTAAGCAATAGTCAAAGAGCAAAGCTAAGACGAGACATCTGAAAGGCGAATCCAGATCGCGTTTCAGATTGTGTGTTCATCACGAGTGAGAATACACGGTCTGTGCGCGGTCTGCCTGGGATTGAGGCACGCTGTTTCGGCTCTTGAGGGAGCCGACTGCCTGCACTGGTACAAGCCAGTGTGGACGCTTCGATCCCGGAGGACTCTCTCGAGGGGGAGTCTTCGCCAGCGTTCCTCGCGGTGTCGGTCCTGCTTTCGCCGAGGCGGAGCGGCGCCTGCACTCGCTGGGTTCGAGGATAAGATCTGCTGGAGGGTAGGGAGACGGGCGCGTCCCTATCTCCTACCTCACCCGCCAGATCTGCCCGATCTCCGGTTGCGGAAGCCGAGTGCTGCGGTCCTTCCCCCCCCGAGTGACGGCCATGACGCACCGCCTTTTTTTCTCCGAGGAGATTAAAACGGAGGGCGTCGATGAGCTCGCAGTTGCACAAACATAAGCTGCATAAACATCAGTTGCACAGACAAACAGTTACACAAGCATCATTTTCACAAACACATTATGCCTAACTGTATAACGAGCAGCATTAATGAGGAGCGCAGCTCACGCAGTCAGCTCTCGAAATAAAAATAAAATATGGGGGCTGACTGTGCTTCTCGCATATCTAAGGATGGGGCGAAGACGGCTCTGCCTATCTCCACCCGTATTCCCTAGATTTAGAGTTCATCTCGAGGTTCGGAAGCACGCAAAGCGGTTCCTTCCCCCTCTGTGAACTCGCAGCTGGAGCTACTTATCTCCGAGGAGATTTATATTGTTTGTGTGACTAAGCAGCTCGCGTGTTGCCAAGGCCGGTTGGTTGGTCGGCCCCGGGCAGGGTCTGGTCATGGAACAGGAAGTGAAACCCTATTAGAGAAGGATGCCATCGAGGTGGTCCCTTCTCAAGACAGGGAGTCCAGGTTCTACAGCTGGTATTTCACAGTTCCAAAGAAGGATGGGGGGTTGCGTCCAATTATAGACTTGAGGGTCTTAAATCGTTCACTCATGAGACTGAAGTTCAAAATGCTCACGATCAAGCGTGTTGTAGATCAGATCAGGTCTGAGGACTGGTCTGTCACAATATATCTCAAAGATGCATACTTCCACATTTCCATCCTTCCACAACACAGGAAGTTTCTGAGGTTTGCTTTCGGGGGCGGAGCCTACCAATATCGAGTACTTCCCTTCGGCCTTGAACTCTCACCCCGCATGTTCACAAGATGTGTAGACGTGGCTCTGGTCCCCCTGCACATGCAGGGCATCCACATTCTCAACCACATCGACGACTGGTTGATTTTAATTCAGTCAAGAGCAGGTTGCGGCTCGGCATCGAGGTGTCGTTCTCGCACATATGGGGGAGCTGGGTTTGAGACTGAACGCCAAGAAGAGTGTGCTTTCTCCGGTTCAGAGAACCACCTCTCTAGGCGTAGTATGGGATTCGACCGCGATGCAGGCACGATTGTCCCCTGCTTGTATCGAGTCGATCCGCATCTCAGTCGAGAGAGTCAAAGAAGGCCAGTCACTCACTGTCAAACAATCACAGAGATTGTTAGGTCTGATGGCAGCTGCGTCCAACGTGATACCTCTTGGCCTGCTGTACATGAGACCCCTACAGTGGTGGCTCAAGACCAAGGTATTTTCCCCGAGGGGCAATCTACTTCGCACTATCAAGGTCACGCGGTGCTGCCTCTGTGCCTTAGACATGTGGAAGAAACCTTGGTTCTTGAAACAGGGCCCGGTGCTGGGAGCTCCTTGTCGCCGTGTAACACTAGCGACGGACGCATCCCTCACCGGCTGGGGTGCAGTCATGAGTGGCCACCCTGCCCGTGGTCTGTGGAGCGATCGCCATCTAACATGGCATATCAATTGTCTAGAAATGCTAGCAGTTTATCGTGCACTGAAGCACTTCCTCCCAGACCTAAGGGGTCACCATGTGTTGGTGCGCACCGACAACACATCGGTGGTCTCTTATATCAACTACCAGGGAGGTCTGCGTTCGCGCCCTTTGTACAAGCTGGTGCACCAGATCCTGGTGTGGTCCCAGAGCAAACTCCTCTCATTAAGAGCAGTATATATTCCTGGGAAACAAAATATGGGAGCAGACATACTGTCGAGGCAGGGGCCGAGGCCCGGGGAATGGAAACTTCACCCAGAAGTAGTGAAGCAGATATGGAGAGTATTTGGCAGGGCTCAAGTAGACCTATTTGCATCTCAAGAGACATCACAATGCCCCCTTTGGTTCTCTCTAGTTCATCCAGCTCCTCTGGGACTGGAGGCCATGGTACAGACTTGGCCGAGGCTTCGTCTGTACGCATTTCCCCCTATCGCTCTGCTCCCGGGAGTTTTGGCGAGAGTACTCTGGGACGGGGTCCGTCTGTTGGGCTCTTCGGATACACACTAGGCAGGGGTTTGGTAGCCTGGCAACGTTGGTACTCGTTCCCCAAAGCGTTTCGACGCAGCTCGAGTTCCTGAAGAGGAACGTCTCTAGGTTACGTATGTAACCCTAGTTCCACGAGGGAGCGAGACGCTGCGTTCGCGCCCTTTGTACAAGCTGGTGCACCAGATCCTGGTGTGGTCCCAGAGCAAACTCCTCTCATTAAGAGCAGTATATATTCCTGGGAAACAAAATATGGGAGCAGACATACTGTCGAGGCAGGGGCCGAGGCCCGGGGAATGGAAACTTCACCCAGAAGTAGTGAAGCAGATATGGAGAGTATTTGGCAGGGCTCAAGTAGACCTATTTGCATCTCAAGAGACGTCACAATGCCCCCTTTGGTTCTCTCTAGTTCATCCAGCTCCTCTGGGACTGAAGGCCATGGTACAGACTTGGCCGAGGCTTCGTCTGTACGCATTTCCCCCTATCGCTCTGCTCCCGGGAGTTTTGGCGAGAGTACTCCGGTTGTTAGTAGCCCCGTTCTGGCCGGGCCGAGTATGGTTCTCAGACCTAGTTCCGGGTGTGGGTGTGGCCCCTGAGGGGGCACAACTCTTAGCAGCCGGTCTCCCAACCGAGGTTGTTGAGACCCTTCTCCAATCCAGAGCTCCCTCAACGAGGAAACTGTACGCCCTGAGATGGAAACTCTTCACCTCATGGTGCAGAGACCGCCAGTTAGACCCAGCAAACTTCCCGGTTGGTACAGTTCTGGAGTTTCTCCAGGCTAGGCTCTCTGCAGGGTTGACCCACTCCACGTTGAAGGTCTACGTGGCGGCTATTGCGGCCTACCACGCTCTTCTCGATGGTCAGTCTCTGGGAAGACACCCCCTAGTTACACGTTTCCTCCACGGTGCGCTGAGGCTGAGACCTCCAGTACGGTCCCGTGTTCCCCCCCCCGGGACTTGGGTGTGGTGTTAGAGGCTCTTTACAAATCTCCATTCAACCGATTCAAGATATCTCAGATAGACATCTGACTCTTAAAACCGCCTTTCTGTTGGCCATTACCTCTCTGAGGAGAGTAGGAGATTTACAGGCCCTCTCAGTGGCCCCTACCTATCTTGATTTTTCACCTGGCATGACCGAAGTGTTCATATACCCTCGAGCGGGATATGTTCCTAAGGTGCCCTCTATCACACCACAACCTCTAGTGCTGCAGGCCTTCTGTCCTCCTCCCTTTCGGGAGCCCGACCAAAAGAAGCTAAATTGTGTGTATCCAGCTCGAGCGCTGGATGCATACTCCCACAGAGCTGCCCTGTGGAGAAAAATGGACCATTTGCTTGCATGCTGCGGTCCCCCCAAGAGGGGTTTCCCTGCTTCTAAGCAGACTATTAGTCGATGGATAGTTGAGACTATCAACGCCACTCTGTGTCCTCTAGCCGTCCCCCGCTGTCGGGAGCCAAGGCTCACTCTACATGGGGTATGTCGGCCTCCAAGGCCTTTCTAGCAGATGCGTCCATGCTGGACATCTGCAATGCTACGGGGTTTCCACGCCTTCTACTTTTGAAAGATTCTATGGCTTAGACATGCCAGTCACTCCAGGCACTTCATTCCCCTCGTCCTAAGCTGGGCTCTTCGGATACACACTAGGCAGGGGTTTGGTAGCCTGGCAGCGTTGGTACTCGTTCCCCAAAGCGTTTCGACGCAGCTCGAGTTCCTGAAGAGGAAGGTCTCTAGGTTACGTATGTAACCCTAGTTCCACGAGGGAGCGAGACGCTGCGTCTCGAGGCCATACCCCCGGCACCCTTGCCGGCGCTTGCTGGTACTCGAAGCTGAGCCAGCTGTGCGGCTCGTGCCTTTATAGCTTCCTGGTCGCTTACGTCACCTCGCCCGTGACGTCACACTCTTCTATAAGACAGATTAGATATCATATTCAGAGTCGCTCACGCTACACGCGTTCCCCAAAGCATTTCAACGCAGCGTCTCGTTCCCTCGAGGAACTAGGGTTACATACGTAACCTAGAGATGATCCATTTAGTTGTTTTAATATTATTTTCTAAATTTTAAACGCAGTGAAATGTTTGTTCAAGTAGACTTTGTTGCTTGTGGAAACCTCACATGAGTCTGAAAGGTACTGAAAACCTTTATAAAAAGTTTTATTTGCACTCTTGAAGACTGTCCACATAAGAGTACATTTCAGTCTGGCAGAATTTCCTGCACACTTCTCCACCAAAATGATCTGTAGAGGCCAAAATGAGCATTGCGAATGTAAGAGCATTGTGTTACTTTTATAATAAACATTGTTAATGTTTGGATTGTATTTAAGGGCAGTTTGTCAAGAAATGTTGTGACAACCTGTATAGAAGTCAGTTCCAGATACACCCTCCACTCAAGACCTCTCTCTCATGGATTGCTGTCGATATTATATTTTTTTATATAGTATATTTTTGTGTTCTGTTGGAAATACAATAGGTGCATGCAGATATTACTCAGGGACATGTACACTTGAATATTGCAAGAATAGGATAAGGGGCAATGTCACAAACTGGAATTAAATTATATTTAAGAATATAATGTCAATTGCTTAAACATTAATTTAACATTAAATTACTATTTATATAAAAGAGTCAATTCATTTTATATTGTCACTGTTTTTTAAGTCGCATTGTTGATTTATTTTTTTTATTTTTGTTTTTTTTCTTCAGTGTCCAATTTCTGTTTGATTTATTATGAAGGGGCAAATTATAATATATATATATATATATATATATATATATATATATATATATATATATATATATATATATATATATATATATATATATATATATATATATATATATATATATATATATATATATATATATATATAATATAAAATGAAAACATTTCCATATGTGTAGATTTAATTTATTTACACACAGTTTGAGTTAATGGGAATATGTGGAAACATTTGTTTATTTACTTGTATGTGAAGTACAGTAAAATTGAGCATTAATTGAATATTTGAATGTTTTTAAATATATGCACATATCTAATATATTTACATATAAATGAAATATGTTAACAAATATTATAAATTAATGTATGGAAATATATTGCAAAATAATATATTTACATAGTCTGATATCTAAATGTATTTACATATAAAGGAAATAAATATATGGAAATATTTCAGATAAAAATATATTTACATGCTTAATATATGTGAAAAACAATAAAAAGCGGCCATATATTTGTAAAATATATTTAAAAATATTTTTACATATATTGTATTTTTTTCTTCTATTTAAATTTAAATATATGAAAATGTATTTATTATTAATATGTTTCAATCTATGTGACTTCTGTATGGCTTTTCGTCCTCTCCACTAAGTAACTAACAGAGACAATGAATTTATAATCCATATTGTTGGATTTTTTGTTTTTATATATATATATATATATATATATATATATATACATATACATATATATATATATATATATATATATATATATATATATATATATATATATATATATATATATATATATATATTTATGTATTTATTACTATCAGAAGGTACACTCTAAAAAGAAGTTTGCTTATTAGGCCTACTGAGTTTCTGGAGTTCAGCTATCCAACTAAACAGACTGTCAACACACTCTGCGAGTAAATGATTTCTTTCTTAAAATATCTATAATTTTTAACGTTCAGATTGTAACTGATTTCTTGGTGATCAATGGTGATGTGCATTTGCTCATGAAGATCAATGCTGATTTCTTACATTACAAATCATGTCTTTTTCTCTTTTCAGTTTAAGAGAACATGTAAGTGTGACCAGCCCTGTTCGGTTAAGGATACTTCCCTCCTCATCACCAGTTCACAAGTTTTTTCTTTTTTTTTTTTCACTAAAACAAATGGAAGGAGACACATTGTAACTCTGAACTCAATTGTGTATTTCAGATGCTTTCACATCCTACAACCTCGTCATTTGCAGAGAGAAACCAAGCAAATAGAGGAGTAAATATATACTGATAACACCACTCAAATTGTGGTTGTTTTATAGTTTATTGGGCTAATATCTACCATATATTTACATTTCTGAGTCATGCTGTTATAAACAATAAACTACCAAAACCCAATTTGTACTCAAGAGGATTTGAATGTGAGCTCCATATTCTCTTTATCTGAATGCTGGAAAGTGGATTCTCAGAGAGTTTTAATTACATAAACGAGGACGAGCAAAGCAGGGTCAGCTTTCATAATACAACTGTTGCTGTGCTATTTTGATGAAGGATGTGTTTGATGGAACAGACATTGCATTTGATTTTATGCAGCTTGAAAGTCTCTCGTCACTGATATGATAATATTTTTTTCAAAACATCCACAAGTTTGTTTTAATAAGACTTCCCATGATTCATTTCAACAAAAACTGATTTAACTCAGAGTTCGGCTGTCAGTAGGATACTGAGCTGAATTTTCTCTGTAATCAGTAAGTTGCAAAATCAGTGTGAACCAGTTTTTTTTTTTTTCTTATTCACTTTTAACAAACAAACAAATAAATAAATAAATGAGAAATGTTTCCAGTGTAACTTTAATATAGGACAATGCTTCTCTTGTAAATGATGAGCTCCTTGGAGCAGGACTGGTGACGGGGAGAAGAAGATGCACACAAAAAATACTGCAAACAAACAGCATGTTGCAACAAAACTAGGTCACACCATTTTAAATCAATAAGTTGCTCTAAGCTGCGAGAAGTGCTGCTGGAAGCCAATTAAACACTGACCATTCGAAATACATCCTTTTGCATTGATGCTCAAATATATCTGTGAATTCTTATTAAAGCCTTTTTTATCACCGGAAACAAAAATGGCAGATTGTGTAGTCAAGTCAAGTCAAGTCACCTTTATTTATAAAGCGCTTTAAACAAAATACATTGCGTCAAAGCAACTGAACAACATTCATTAGGAAAATATTGTGTCAATAATGCAGAATGATAAAGGCAGTTCATCAACCTTGTGAATTCAGTGATGTGCATAGTGTACATCTGGGGAGATGAATTGATTGGAAAGCTGAAAACTTGCTGTTGGATGCTGTTGGTTTTCTGTAGAAGCGATCATTTGTCTTGGTAACAGCTAACGTTGTGTGTGTGTGCTATGTGCACAGGTCTCTTCCCAGCTGTGCTGAACCTGGCTTCCATGGCAGAGATCACGACCAATGCCACATGTGGAGAAACAGGACCAGAAATGTACTGCAAACTAGTGGAGCATGTACCAGGACAGCCCAGTGTCGGACCTGCAGAGTGATAATGCTAATGGTACAGGACGTACACACACACACACACACACACACACACACACACACACACTCACACACACACACACACACACACACTCACACACACACACACACTGGCTCTCGGGCAGTGCATAATCCATTTGAGATGCCCTAATCAAAGACTGTTTCTGCTCAGAAATCACACCATTCCAAAGTCATAGTAACACTGGCACAGTCGCACATGTAATGCACATGTACACTATTTCCCACTTCACTGGCCTCATAGAGTAGAAAGCATTGTTTTTATTATTATTATTATTATTTTTTTTTTTTATATATATATATAGTATTATTTGAATCATAAACAAAAATATACTTCTACTTCTGTTGCTTTTCAAATGTCTGACCCAATCTGCTCTGGGAACTGATTTGTGAGCTGATACTGTTATCATCTGGAACAGAAAATACCTCTAATAGCCAAATAGCAGAAATGATATTCATTGGAAATCTGTCGGGCTGATTTTTGAGTTAGATGAACTTTCACTGTCAGCAGATCCCGTTATCCTAAATCGGCCTGCTCCCACTTCTGTAACCCAACATGACACTCTCCTCAGCAAACTAAATACTGTGTGTGTGCTCCAGGGGGATCTTGCTGCAAATAAAATTAATTTTCAATGATAAAATATAATTTTAATTAAATATTTATCAAATCAATTGATTTACATCGGGGAATACATTTTTCTCAACACCACAGTACTTAACAGTTTAGACCAAAAACACAGCTAGAAACTGTTCATATTTATATTTTAAATGTAAGCCTAAATTCATTTATAATAATTAGGCATGGTAACACTGGGAACATTTTGTCCCCTATTATAATAGCTTTACCTAATTAATGTGCTTCTTTAATTGCTTTTTTAAAGATTGCTGAAAGGTGAAACTTGAATTTGTGAATCTTGTGTTTGATCTCATACTCAGACTTTTAAAATTAATGAATACGTGTACTGAGGGAAAATCTGCTTTGCAAATTGTTCAAATAACTCTTATGTTCAATATACATTTGGTATTATATGTATAACAATCAATATCTGTGCTCATTACTGCCATCATTATCATCACACATGAAATCCGCCATCCACACCATCACACATTATAGCAATTTTATTAAACTATAGAGCATGACATCACATCCTGTCGCTGATGTTCATCCGTAGTAATCTGACATTCTTTCAGTTATTTGACATCATGCATTGCCACTGAATGATAGTCAGCATTGCATCAAATCTTCGCTGTTTGAGAAACCTTCTGAATATGAGAACTAAACTTAATGAGTCATTGTATTCGTATTTTAAAGCAGTAAGGCTGATTTTTGTGCATGTCTGCAGTTATTATAATCTAGAGAAGTGGTAAATATTCTCAAACATGTCATTTAGACATAGTTCACCCCAAAATCAAAAAGAAAGAAATAAAAAAGGGTAACACTTTCTATGAAGCCTGCATTTATAACACATTATAAGGTTATTCTTAAGGCATTATAATGAATGCATAATGCATTACAGTATATTAAAAAAAATATATACAGTCAGGTCCATAAATATTGGGACATCGACACAATTCTAATATTTTTGGCTCTATACACCACCACAATGGATTTGAAATGAAATGAACAAGATTTGCTTTAACTGCAGACTTTCAGCTTTAATTTGAGGGTATTTACATCTAAATCAGGTGAATGGTATAGGAATTACAACAGTTTGTATATGTACATCGCACTTTTTAAGGGACCAAAAGTAATGGGACAGATTAACAATCATAAATCAAACTTTCATTTTTTAATACTTGGTTGCAAATCCTTTGCAGTCAATTACAGCCTGAAGTCTGGAGATCAATTAGACATCAGCGTACGCTGGGTTTCATCCCTGGTGATGCTCTGCCAGGCCTCTACTGCAACGGTCTTCAGTTCCTGCTTGTTCTTGGGGCATTTTCCCTTCAGTTTTGTCTTCAGCAAGTGAAATGCATGCTCAATCGGATTCAGGTCAGGTGATTGACTTGGCCATTGCATAACATTCCACTTCTTTCCCTTAAAAATCTCTTTGGTTGCTTTCACAGTATGCTTCGGGTCATTGTCCATCTGCACTGTGAAGCGCTGACCAATGATTTCTGAAGCATTTGGCTGAATATGAACAGATAATATTGCCCGAAACACTTCAGAATTCATCCTAATGCTTTTGTCAGCAGCCACATCATCAATAAATACAAGATAACCAGTTCCACTGCCAGCCATACATGCCCACGTCATGACACTACCACCACCATGCTTCACTGATGAGGTGGTATGCTTTGGATCATGAGCAGTTCCTTTCCTTCTCCATGCTCTTCTCTTTCCATCACTCTGGTACAAGTTGATCTTTGTCTCATCTGTCCATAGGATGTTGTTCCAGAACTGCAAAGGCTTATTTAGATGTTGTTTGGCAAACTCTAATCTGGCCTTCCTGTTTTAGAGACTCACCAATGGTTTACATCTTGTGGTGAACCCTCTGTATTCACTCTGGTGAAGTCTTCTCTTGATTGTTGACTTTGACACACACATACACCTACCTCTTGGAGAGTGTTCTTGATCTGGCCAACTGTTGTGAAGGGTTTCTTCACCAGGGAAAGAATTCTTCGATCATCCACCACAGTTGTTTTCCATGGTCTTCCGGGTAGTTTGGTGTTTGGAAAGCAACCAAAGAGATTTTTAAGGGAAAGAAGTGGAATGTTATGCAATGGCCAAGTCAATCACCTGACCTGAATCCGATTGAGCATGCATTTCACTTGCTGAAGACAAAACTGAAGGGAAAATGCCCCAAGAACAAGCAGGAACTGAAGACCGTTGCAGTAGAGGCCTGGCAGAGCATCACCAGGGATGAAACCCAGCGTACGCTGATGTCTAATTGATCTCCAGACTTCAGGCTGTAATTGACTGCAAAGGATTTGCAACCAAGTATTAAAAAATGAAAGTTTTAATTTATGATTGTTAATCTGTCCCATTACTTTTGGTCCCTTAAAAAGTGGGATGTACATATACAAACTGTTGTAATTCCTACGCCGTTCACCTGATTTACATGTAAATACCCTCAAATTAAAGCTGACAGTCTGCAGTTAAAGCACATCTTGTTCGTTTCATTTCAAATCCATTGTGGTGGTGTATAGAGCCAAAAAGATTAGAATTGTGTCGATGTCCCAATATTTATGGACCTGACTGTATGTTATATCAACTCATGAATAATCATAACAACAATTATAATATCATAATACTTAAGAATGTGTTGTTAGAAGTTAAAGAGTATGATTATTTATAACACACAATTAACCCCATATTAAATCTTCTTTATTTAAAGTATGATGGACTGTATCATATCTTGACATTGTTTAAGATCTGCACAGTATCTTACTACAGCTTGTGATTGGTTAGATGTTGAGTGTTATTTGAGTGTTTCCTGTGGGGCTAATGTTAATTAATTGATGTGAGATTAATACTCCAACTGAAAAAAATTATTTATATGGTACATTTTATTTTGATGGTCCCCTTAATCAGTCGACTATAAGCAACTTTGCAACTACATGCCAAATAACTCTCATTGGAGTATTAATATGCTCAAGAATGGATGAATCTAGTACAGTAGAATAAGCTGACGTACTTTCAGAGACACTTATAGTCAGTTTATCTGTTGGCTGAACATCAAAATAAAGTGTTAGCATATATTTACAGAAGCAGACATACTAATACTCTAATGATCACTAGTTGATATGTAGTTACAGAGTTACTTATCAAGAACTGTCTAAAGGGTACCATCAAAATAATCAAACTGATATTATAATAAAAATAGTTCAAAGCAAATGTGTCATATTACACATTCATCTGATCTGATATCTGATTTAATATCTGTTTGATATAAATTAAAAATAGAAATTAAAAAAATGGCAAGATATGAGATTAATAATACAATTTAACTATGAGAAATATAATCCACAAATAAGTCAATATTATTATATATTAAAACTGTTCTTATGAATATTCATGAGATGATACAACATATTATACGATTTTTTATAATGCATTATGCATTTATTATAATGCCTTAAGAATACCCTTTTAATGTATTTTAAATACAGGCTTCATAGAAAGTGTTACCGAAAAATTAATGCAGAAATTTTGTTATCATAATCATGTATTATTAGAATTGTATACATCATTGTGGTATTTGTTCTTTATGCAAATTTGACTAAAAACTTTGTGTCCAGAGAATGATTTTCCTGACTGCATTACAGTAATGCAAATCCTCGTCATTAAGATGAATGAGAATTACAAGCAACATTACAGTGCCATAATGTGAGTAAATAATGAATGAATTGTCAATTTTGGGTCAACTATTTCTTTAAGGGGTTGTGTTGGATTTGGCTCCAGAGTGAAACATGAGCGAGACGCCTTCATCAGACTGGTTCTTTTAGGGAGCTTTTTTTATTGTGGGTTCTGATGTGTACAATCTCTTAATGAAACATGAGTTGAGTAAATCGCTGGTGCTGTCATCCACACACCTCCGTCAGTAATGAGTTCGGCGCTCTTCAAACACACGCCGCTGAGCCCCAGAGTCACCCACACACCCAGCCAGAGAGTGATTAATATAACATGTAATTAGAGAAAATTGGAGAAAGAGAGAGAGAGATGTGACTTAACCAGCGGGGGAGTTCTTTTAAATGAAACCTAGATCTCGCTCATGAATTAGAAAAGAATATATGCAGTCAAATACAAGATTAAGTGGACAACTTTAATCATCGTTGCCTGATTAAGAATCTGGCTGTAAAGAAAGATTGGGGTTTGTCTCATATAGCAGGCTTTCCACAGGCTCTACTCCAAGATAAACGTCAGTATTTCAGCGCTTATAAAACTCAATCCTCATTACAGCAGATGGGTTTATTTCAAAAGACACTTCAGCAGGTGATTTTATTCAGCTCACTGAGGTAAAAGCCAGCAGAAACATGTTATTAGAAGTGCTTTGTCCTGTCGTGGCTTAATATGAGGTGTTATGGAGCTCCTCTAAAGGCCTGGTGCCATGAGGAATCAGATCTCACTCGATCTCTTCAGATAAAAGAGATATAAAATACAAATCCAAAAATACCACTTATTCAAACAAAACTAAATTCAGATATATGAGTACTGAATATTCACCCAGAGCTCTTGGGGAGGTTTTGGTTATAGTTCAGTCAGTTAATAGTACTGATTAAATCTTTACTGATTTTAATAAAATAAGAATAACTTTGATATTGTTATTACATTTTAAGATAAGCGGCAACGCTTTACTTGATTATCCAGAAAGATATTATTAAATATTTAACTTTTTTTTTTTATTCACAGTAATGTTTTCTTGTTAATTAAATATTAGACAAATCTCAAATATGGTCATCAGACTTTTAAGTTGTTCTTACAATTTTCTGACTGGTCTTCACTGCCTTATAAAGCCCCTGAGCAGAGATGAATGTGCTTTGGACTCTAAGCAGTGTGTTTTTCATGTGTGTAGAGCGACATCTCATCGAGTACGCCTTCGACGGCACTAACAGATGGTGGCAGAGCCCAAGCATCATGAACGGGATGGACTACCATAATGTCACTGTGACTCTGGAGCTGCAGCAGGTAAACTACAAAACATCAAACAACAACTGCTCACAGGGACAGCATCATTATTCACCAATCAGCCAATCAGAATCCAGCTTGTGCTTTTGTAAAGATCTAGCCCTTCCTTACACCCATTTAGGGTTCAAATACGGTTCTGTTTTTAGCAAGCCTCTACATTAAGCAAGATAATAACTCAATTATTCTAAGTATGCATGCTCTAAATATGTGCTACCACTTTAAAGGCGGATGGATTCTGATTTGCTATCAGTATTTTTATGGTTCATCTGCTAGAAAATTTTGTTTTTATTTATTATCCATAGTGTGAACAGATGTCTAAAATTTAAAAGGTTTACTGAAAATTAAACGAGGTAGAATTGTTTTCAGAAAAAAAAAAAATGACTGTAGACTGTAAAATGTATTTAGGAGCACATGTTTGAATAAAACAAGACCCTGTAGGTTCTTAAAATATTAAATAGTCTTAAATATGTTAATATCTCCTTGTATGCATTTACTAAAGAAAAACACATTATTTGATACATTTTTATTGTGCACTGTTAAAAATTTTATTGTTATTTTACCAGAAATTCCTGCCAAATAATTGCTGTGAATTTATAGCAAATAATATACAGTTTTATTTTTTTAAATACAATAAAGTACTGTGGCACAAAAATGTTTTAAAAAGTTAACAATGACATTATTTATACACTCTTAAACATCAACAGTTGGTACATGAAACAACAACAGTGTTTCTATGTATTTCTTTGTACTTTAGTTGAATAATTTAAACCACTGCAAATGCAGTCATTTGGCTTTTATTAAAGCAAACATGTTGATCTGTTTAAATCAATGCAGAAATGAATTCCGAAAACAACTGCAGTTGTTGCAGAAGAAGCAACTAAACAAAAGTCAAGGACCAAGAGCCATAAACACTGATCTCAGTGATGGTGATAAAAAAAAAATTAAATAAAAAAAATTATAAGACGTCGACATCTAAACCTCTTTTAATTCTCATTAAGAACTTTTGTAGACATGTGACAGAAATAAATTAAATATGGTTAGTAATAATTGAAGCTGGCAATGCTAGTTGTGGAGTTGTTTAATCAGATCCTGAGAGATTTAATGTCTTTTATCTTCAGTTCATCTAAGGCTGTGGCTAAAGAAAGTTGTAATTTGTGCTCTTAAATCTCTTTCTTTCGGTGCTTGTTCACAGCAGGTGTTTGAATGAGTGAAAGAATGTTTAAATGAACAAAATGTCTCAGGAACATCATATTAACCTGTAGATAACATTTGACTAACATTAAGGAAACTGATCTTTTTATGTTCTTGGAATGTTACAAATCAACCTTCCTTGAATGTTTTAAATCAAAATTAAGTTAAAAGAACGTTTAAGGAACATCATAGATTAACCATATTCCCAGAACCAACTCTCAATATTTGGAGAACGTTCTTATAACAAAATTTGGTTAGCTGGGAAAGTAACAAATTTTAATGCAATCCATAAATGCTATGGGGTGGATGTAAAATAATGATTTTACATTGTAGTTACAATAATATTACAGGATCGTCCGTCCATCAAGCATATGCATTTAAAATAAAACATAAATACAATGCGTTTTTGTCAAGTTTTAAAAAAGGCTAACAGTGTGCCCCTAAAGTGTGTGTGTTTTTTTTTCTCTGTGCTTCTGAATTCCGCTTAGGAGCACATGAGCTAAAATAAGGATATTTTTATACTCTTTTATTTTGAATGCTTATCAGGTATGAAATTGTCCCCTGCTCTGTCATGAGAAGCTGCAGTCTTGAAATGCCTCTGCAGAAAAGCCTCTCTCTTCACTCACTCAGTCTGTCTGTTTCTCTTCTCCTACTCGCGTGTGTGCAGGTTAGCTCTGGCTGAAAAAGTGAAAAGCAGTGGAGTTGACTGAGTGTGCAGTTATGTGTGGGCAGAATGCTCCCATCAGCCCTTATTAGATGATGATCTGAGGCCAGTGCTGAGCAGGAAATTACACAAACACCTACAGACATGCAATTAATGCAGTCAACAGATGACACCAGGGTGCAGGGTGGTCAGAATGAAAAGTGATGTGCAAATTAATAGATGAGAGGCAAAATGATAGCAAAAATAGAAGCGATGGGAAGTACTGCATACAGAGAATGATGAACTACTGAGAAAATAAGACATTTGTTACATGTTTCTGTGGGATTGATGTTAGAAAAGATCAAATATGCATCCTGCACACACATGTACATGCTTTATATAGCACAGTTTATAGTGTGCACAACTGCACATTCAGATTCAGTCCTAAAGGTCCCACACTTTGTTTTTGTTGGCTTGGGCCCTCATGGAATCTAAAAAGGTTTTTATTTCTTATTATGTTTTAATACTGCAATTAAACAGATTTTGTAACATGGTCTGAAAGCTGGAAGCATCATTAAAATTGTTAAGTTTGTGGTCAGTAACATTCATTTATTTATTTATTTTAAAGAAATTTCTGTTATCTAGCAAGAAAGCAATAAGTTGATCAAAAGTGAGTCAAGGCATTTTTAAGTGTTGCAAAAGTATTCTATTTATAAAAAATATATATATTTTTCAAAGATTACTGAAAAACACTATGCATCACGGTTTCCACAAAAATATCGGCACCACAACTGTTTTCCACATTGATAATGATATGTCATGTTTCCTGAGCAGCAAAGCAGCATATTAGAATGATTTCTGAAGGATCATGGGACACTGAAGACTGGAGAAATTATGCTGAAAATACAGCTGTGCATCACAGAAATAAATTAGACTTTAACAGAGATTCGCATAGAAAACAGATATTTTTAAATTGTAATACTTTACTATTTTACTTTTCTTTGTATTTTTGATCAAATAAATGCAACCTTGGTGAATGTAAGAGATTTGTGATTGATGAGGCTTGACAGCCATAATTCTAAGTCATTTTCATTAAAGGGGAGTGAAATGCTATTTCATGCATACTGAGTTTGCATACATGAGTTTGCATACATGAGTTGGATTCCCATGCTAAACATGGACAAGTTTCAAAAATTAAGTTGTACGTTTGAAGGAGTATTTTTGTTCCAAAAAATACTCCTTCCAGTTTGTCACAAGTTTCGGAAAGTTTTTTTTCGAGTATGGCTCTGTGTGACGTTAGATGGAGCGGAATTTCCTTATATGGGTCCTGAGGCACTTCTGCTGGAAGAGCGCGCGCTCCCGTATAGCAGAGCACTGAGAGCACAACAGACTTCACTGATCAGAGCGAGAGCGTCGCCAAATGTCACAAAAGAAGTGTGTTTTTGGTTGCCAGGGCAAGACAACCCTGCACAGATTACCAAAAGAGAAACAGCATTAAGGGACCAGTGGATGGAGTTTATTTTTACAGAGCATCAACGGAGTTGTGCAAGTGTTTTTGTTTGTTCCCTGCATTTAGAAGATGCTTGTTTTACAAACAAGGCCCAATTTGACACCGGATTTGCACATCGTTTATTTCTTAAGGATAATGCAGTCCCAACGAAAAAGGGTCACGATCGTGTGTTGGAACCGCATGTGGTGAGTAAAACTGCTTAAAATATCTCTGCCTCCTTGTTAGTGCATCCCCCTCCCCTCCCGGAGACCCGGTTTCGAGCCCCGCTCGGAGCGAGTCGTTGCTGCTGCTGCTCTCGTTCAGTTTCAGCCTTCACAGCTGTCACAGCTTACAAACGCTCTCAACGCAAAAGCCTACTGGCGCTCGTGATTCTTTAGCTCCGCCCACACGTCACACCTCCAGCCGGTCGTGTTTTTCCGGGAAAAATCGGTACAGACTATCTTTCTCTTATGAATATAATAAAACTAAAGACTTTTTGGAGTTATGAAGGCTGCAGTACTACTCTATAGGTACTCAAGATTAACAGGATATTGAGTGAAAACCAGCATTTCACCCCCCTTTAAATAAAAATGTGTGGCCATAATATTAACCTAAAAAATGGTCAAGAAGGAAAGTCATACACCATTTTTAATGGCATGAGGGTGATAAATAATGTCAAAAAAATAATTTGTAGGTGAACTATACCTTTAATTCCTGCATTGTTTCTCTGTGCCCTACCTGAAGTGAAGAATGTGACAATGAGTACAGCACAGTGCGTTAACAGAGGAGACAGAGAAAGCGAGAGAGAGGGGTGGAGGCAAGATAGAAGACAAATGAGTGTGACAGGGTTTGAGTATTCATTAGAGAGGCTGTAGAGGACATTTAGAGTTAATAAATCAGATGAGAGGGTGTGTAATTACTGACGGCAATCACATATACAGCATCGAGCCATGACTGCCATCTCACCATCACTCACTCCCTGACAACCTGTCACCGCAATGACAAACGTGCGCCAACACATTACAGGCACGCTGAGCGCTAAAGCAAAACCCGTCTCAGCTGAGGAAATTGATTCAATTGAATTAAGTGGTTATTTATAAACAGCAGGCTGATATGCACACTGTTCACAATGCTTCATGTGTTATATGTTTTAAATGGATAACAGGCCTCCTTCAGGGACTGCTGCTGGGTGTTGATGATGTTTAGCGTTAGTCTTATAGGAAGATGTAGATGAGTTTATTTCTTCATCAGATTTGTCTTCTTCATCAGAAATGTTGCATTGCATCACTGTCTCAGCAATTGATGTTCTGCAGTGAATGGGTGCCGTCAGAATGAGAGTCCAAACAGCTGATAAAACATCACAGTAATCCACAAGTTATCCTCACCACTCCAGTCCATCAGTTAATGCCTTAAGAAGCCAAAAGCTTCACGATGCATTAAAAGATGGAATTTTTCATTAGAGAAAGTGCACAATAACAAATTTTTATTATGGACTATGGACTCAAAATTTAGCCAGAAGCAATGGTTTGAAGATGGAAACGTCTTAATAGTGGATTTGTTTCAGATTTTGTCTTCACAAGACGTTAACTGATGGACTGGAGTGCTGTGGATTATTGTGCTGTTTATATCAGCTGTTTGGACTCTCATTCTTATGGTACCCATTCACTGTAGAGCACCGATTGCTGAGACACTGATGCAATTGCTACATTTCTCCAAATCTCCAAAGAAACAAAATCATTTTCATTTTTGGGTGAATTACTTCTTTAAGTTAAGATACAGATGCTTGAAAATAGGTGTTCCTTGGCGTTAAAACAATCAAATACTTCAGTTGTCCATTTGCTGCTATGTTTTGCACACAGTGCACATACATTTCATTAGAAATCTGCATGGCATTTTCTAGCCTTTTACATTTTACATTTCACATTTTATTTTTCAGGTCTCAGAAGTCTAATGATTGGGCATGTGATTCATTGTTGGAAACTGTGTGTGTGCGATGTTCCAGTCTCTGCAGATGTCCACCTGACCTCAGTACTATTTTGAAATGTGACTAATCATACTAAAGCCTTCCAAAATCACACATGTGCAAACACATACACATAATTACTTTATGCCATTTTTTTCACACTGTTCATTAAAACTCAAATTCATCTGTATGTGATGTGCATGTCTGCATGAGGCATTGCAAATCATAATTATTATAAAAACGCCAGTAAATAAAATATTATACGTGAAAAAAAAAAAAAAAAAATGCTGTTTTACAGAAATATTTGCCTGTGAAACATTAAACATAAAAACATTTCCTGGATTAAATTCCCACATTTATAGGAACAAATGGTGGAAATAAAATCCCCAAGTTAAACAAATGCTGAAATGGAAGAAAGAGTACAAAATATCAGAGAGTAAACAACATCCAGATGTTTGGATGTCTTATTTGGTTCAATTACCAGGAAATGGAAATCAAACCACCTACACTGCTTAGAAATCACATTCACCCAGTATCCTCTATGATAAGACTTGAGAAAAAAGCCACAGGAAAGGCAATGATCACTATAGAACAAATACAGAGTTTAGCAGCTGACAGTGAAGGTGGCCAATAGAGCTCTGCATAAAACATGGCATTACTTCAAAACAACCATATAAAAGCAGAAGTTATAACAGTGACCATTCCAGTGTGGTTAGATGTGGTGCTGACATGCCAAGCTATATGCTTCTCAAAATTTTAAGCAGTTTAACTACAGTCAAAAAGGTATTCAGGTAAGAAACATCAGTTGTAGTTAGTAGCGCAGTGCTCATACCACAAAAAAACACTGTCTCTACAGGGAAGTATGCTAGTGCATACATTGTACTGGAGGACTGACAATAAGGGGAAGAATGAATGAGAGAAATACTGCATGAGAACAGACATAATGTCCCATAATGACCCAGACAAACATCTGATCCAAGTCCACTTGAGGGACTATAACTATTTTAACAATTTTGTTGTGCACAAGTGTCATCTAAACTATATTCAATTCCTGGAAGAATGAGCCAAAATAACCTAGTACATGTGCACCTAGAAAAACAGCTCATGGAATACATTTACATTTACATTTAGTCACTTAGCAGACGCTTTTATGCAAAGCGACTTACAAATGAGGACAATGGAAGAAATCAAAATATAACAAAATACATAATTGCTATAACAAGTCTCAGTTACCTTAAACGCATTCACATATCAAGGGCTTTTAAATAATATAATAAATAAAAAGAAAACAGATAGAATAGAAAAAGAATAGAGCAAGCTAGTGATAGAGGTCTTATATATATATTATATATATATATATATATATATATATATATATATATATATATATATATATTATATATATATATATATATATATATATATATATATATATATATATATATATATATATATATATATATATATATGTAATTGTATAATAAATTAAAAGAAAATAGAATACAAAAAAATTAGAAAGGTAGTCAGGTTTTTTCTTTTTAAGAATAGTGAGTGCTAAAGTAAGAGGTTCAGATTGAGTTGGGCAGGTCATTCCACCAGAAGGAAAATTTAATCTAAAAGACCGTAAAAGTGACTTTGTGCTTCTTTTTGATGGCACAATGAAGTGATGTTCATTTGCAGAATGCAAGCTTCTAGAGGGCACATAAGTCTGAAATAATAAATTTAGGTAAATGGTTTTCGTCCCTGTTGTGGAACACTGGACCAGCTCTTTACCCTTTCCGGGGTGCTGGAGGGTTCAGGGGAGTTTGCCCAACCAGGCCACATGTGTTTTGTGGATTTGGAGATGGCATCCGACCGTGTTCCTCGCAGCATCCTGTGTAGGGTGCTCTGGGAGTAAGGGGTCGGCAGCCCCCTACTTAGGGCTGTTCGGTCCTTGTACGACCGGGGCAAGAGCTTGGTTCGCATTGCCGGCAGTAAATCAGACCTGTTCCCGGTGCATGTTGGACTCTGGCAGGGCTGCCGTTTGTCACCGGTTCTGTTCATAATTTTTATGGACAGAATTTCTAGGCACAACCAAGGGCCGGAGAGTGTCCAGTTTGGGGACCATACGATTTCGTTGCTGCTTTTTGCGGATGATGTTGTCGTGTTGGCCTCCTCAGACCAGGACCTTCAGCGTGCACTGGGACGGTTTGCAGCCGAGTGTGAAGCGGCTGGGATGAGAATCAGCACCTCCAAGTCCGAGGCCATGGTTCTCAGTCGGAAAAGGGTGGATTGCCCACTTCAGGTTGGTGGAGAGTTCCTGCCTCAAGTGGAGGAGTTCAGGTATCTTGGGGTCTCGTTCACGAGTGAGGGAAGGATGGAACGGGAGATTGACAGCTGAGCTGTAAGGTAAAGCTCTCAATTTACTGGTCAATCTACGTTCCTACTCTCACCTATGGTCATGAGCTGTGGGCCATGACCGAAAGGACAAGATCCCGGATACAGGTGGCCGAAATGAGCTTTCTCTGTAGGGTGGCTGGGCGCTCCCTTTGAGATAGGGTGAGAAGCTCGGTCACTTGGGAGGAGCTCAGAGTAGAGCCGTTGCTCCTCCACATCGAGAGGAGCCAGCTGAGGTGGCATCTATTTTGGATGCCTCCTGGACGCCTGAATTGTAGATGAATTGTTAATTTTGTTATGGTAGTATGTCATTTTAGCAGTGGAGACATTAGCGGAAAAGGAAGAGAGGTGTGACTGATAAAAATTAAGGTCAGTAGTATTTCTGGATTTGCACCACACCCTTTCAGCAGCTCTAAGCTTAGAACAGTATTCCCGTAGAACATCAGACAACCAAGGGGCGGAAGGGGTGGTATGAGCAGGTCTGGAAGACAAGAGGCAAATAGTGTAGCAGAAAGTATCAGTGGCACTGATGGCATAAAAAGATGCAAACAGTTTAGGGGAAGGAAGTGAAGATGAAACCACTGCAGATATCCGGGAGGGTGAGAGTGAGCATAGGTTACGTCGAAAGATGACATGTGGAGGTGTAAGTGATTTGTCAGGGATCATGTTGATATCAAGAGTGAGGAGGAAGTGATCCGGGGTGTGCAGTGGAGTAACCAGTACATGATCAGTGGAGCAGTGTCGTGTTTAAATAAGGTCCAGTTGGCACTTACATGCTGAATACTCCAGCATACTGTACAATGTCATATATAAATAATTTTTTGAGGTTCAGTGGACTGTACAGATGTAGAGTGTTAACTGTTTGACATAATAACAAACCTTTTGTTTGACTTTGGCATTTTTTTTTTACTTTATTTATTTGAACAGGGACACTGTAAAATATATATTAACCTTAAAAAGGAGAGATGCATTATACCAGGTTGTAGCACTTATGCTAATTTCCACCTCTAGTCCCTGGGCAGGCTGATGACAAATAGATAAAAATGTGAATAATACATTTACCCCCCAAAAAAGCATTAAAATTACCACACCCTTCATTCTTTACTCAGCATTCATTTACAAATACACTCTCACATACACATCAATTACAATACATTATGTGAACATGTTTGTTTTAGAAGAAGCCATTTTTTGGCCCAATGTGAAAAAGTGTTAAAATTTACACATGCAAATTACACATTTCCTTTATGCATTCACTGTATTTTTAATTTATTTTAGAAATGCTAATTAAATTCCACTCCTGCTGACAGGTACGCTGGCATTGCATGGTATTATAAATACAGAATTACAATAAAATTACGCACTTACAAAATTTACTGTCACGGTTAAAAAAAAAGCTATATACAAAATTCACCATAAAATAATAGATAGATAGACAATAGATAGTCTTTAAACAACACTGTACAACTTTGCATAGTATTATAATAATGTTTCTCATTTACACAGGAAAACTGTTTTAAACGAGGATTAATCAAAATAAGATTTTATTATTTAAAAATCTTACAAAATGTCTGGGTGTGGTGGATGAAGAAGTTAACAATATACAGTCTTTAATAATCCACAGAGGGGTAATCAGCAGAGAGAAGGCAGAAGTCAAGTCAAGTCACCTTTATTTATATAACGCTTTAAACAAAATACATTGTGTCAAAGCAAATGAACAACATTCATTAGGAAAATATTGTGTCAATAATGCAAATGACAGTTAAAGGCAATTAATCATAGAATTCAGTGACGTCATTTCTGTTCAGTTAAATAGTGTCTGTGCATTTATTTGCAATCAGGTCAACGATATCACTGTAGATGAAGTGACCCCAACTAAGCAAACCAGAGGCGACCTTGGGAGAAACCAGGCTCGGTTGGAGGCCAGTTCTCCTCTGACCAGACGAAACCAGTAGTTCAATTCCAGGCTGCAGCAAAGTCAGATTGTGCAGAAGAATCATCTGTTTCCTGTGGTCTTGTCCTGGTGCTCCTCTGAGACAAGGTCTTTACAGGGGATCTGTATCTGGGGCTCTAGTTGTCCTGGTCTCTGCTGTCTTTCAGGGCTGTAGAGGTCCTTTCTAGGTGCTGATCCACCATCTGGTCTGGATACGTACTGGATCCGGGCGACTGCAGTGACCCTCTGATCTGGATACAGACTGGATCTGGTGGCTATGGTGACCTCGGAATAAGAGAGAAACAGACTAATATTAGCGTAGATGCCATTCTTCCAATGATGTAACAAGTACATCGGTTGTTAAGGGAAGTGTTCCCGGTTCCGGTTTACCTAATTAATGCAGCCTAAAAATCCTTTAACGGATTTGGATATTAAAAGCATATTAGTATGTTATGTGTAAATCAGTTTAAAGAGATGGGTCTTTAATCTAGATTTAAACTGCAAGAGTGTGTCTGCCTCCAGCCTCCAATGTTAGGTAGGTTATTCCAGAGTTTAGGCGCCAAATAAGTAAAAGGATCTGCCACCCGCAGTTGATTTTGATATCCTAGGTATTATCAAATTGCCTTGAGTTTTGAGAACGTAGCGGACTTGGAGGATTATAATGTAAAAGGAGCTCATTCAAATACTGAGGTGCTAAACCATTCAGGGCTTTATAAGTAATAAGCAATATTTTAAAATCTGTACTATGTTTGATAGGGAGCCAGTGCAGTGTTGACAGGACTGGGCTAATATGGTCATACTTCCTGGTTCTAGTAAGAACTCTTGTCAATTTATTTTGGAATAGCTGTAGTTTGTTTACTAAGCATGCAGAACAACAACCCAATGGTGCAGCTTTTCACGCTGTTGTTGATGGGCACTCAGTTGGGAAACACGATCTAGTGATCAGATTTTTGAGAGGCGCAAGAAGACAAAAACCCTCCCGCCCCCCTACAATGTCATCCTGGGATCTGGCTCTGGTGCTGGGAGCGCTAGCCCTCCCGACATTCGAGCCACTTCAGTCTGTCGGCTTGAAGAAGCTCATGATTAAAACTGTGCTGCTGCTTGCCCTTGCTTCATGCAAGCACTTGGGGGATTTGCAAGCGCACACTGTGATTGCTGACTGCATGCAGTTTGGACCAGGTGATTGTAACGTCACGCTCAAGCCAAAATTTGGCTACATGCCTAAATCGCTCTTGACACCATTTAGAGTGCAAGTGGTGGCTCTTTCTGCCTTCTCTCCAGAAGCGGAGACTTCATTGGACATCACCCCGAGTCAGGCGTTGTGTCCAGTGAGGGCTTTAGGACTCTATATCAACTGCACGGCTGCGTCTCTAAACAACGGCTGTCACATTGGGTGGTCGATGCAATTGCCTTGGCATATTCTAGCCGTGCTATGGAATGTCCTATTGGTGTTAGAGCCCATTCGACGAGGACTGTTGCTTCCTCGTGGGCGTGGACTAAGGGAGTTTCTATCAAATATATTTGTATGGCGGCTGGATTGTCTTCGCAGAATACCTTTACCAGATTCTACAACTTGGACGTGCAGTCATTAGCCTCACAGGTCCTATCGGTGAGTACGACCCGAGGTTCTTCCTGTAACCACTAGCCGCTTGACAGTGCTGGTGGTTTCGAACAGGTTCTGTAGAGAGAGTTTCAGACTGTAGCGCCTTTATGCGGCCATTCCCTATGTGTGTTATATTGTGCCCGGTTTTGCTATATGCTTGTATGTGTTCACAGGACTGTGTCATATTTCTATAGCGATGGCGCTGCATCTCTCTCAGAGATCTGTCATCAGACATGGATTCTAAGTAACCCGATTGGATCCCCACACGGGAATCTATATCCTATCCCTTCGAGGCATGTCGCAGGGTTGTATCTGATTGGCTGGGGATTAATTGTTATTGTCTAAAAGAATTGTTCATGGCAGCTCTGCTGAGGCTGAGCCATTTTATTGTTGCTGTTCCCATGGCGTTAACGGCATGTCGAGAAACCGTTCTCGAGAGGGAACATCTCCGGTTACTGTCGTAATCTTGGTTCCCTGAGAGACGGGAATGAGACATGGCATAGGCCGCCATGTTCACCGCTCGGATCTGCTGTACTGTCAAGTCACTCGGAAGATTCTGAGTTTATGCCGCCAACTTGGTGCCCTTATTTGCCGTCTTGGCTGGCATTGGCCAGTAAGAGTTGCAACTTCACTGGCATTGTGAAATAGGATTTCAGGTAGGTTAGGAAGGAAGGGAGTCCCCAAGGCGTTAACGCCATGTCTGGTTCCCATCTCTCAGGGAACTGAGGTTACAACAGTAACCCGGAGAAGTTTTCCTTCAGGAACTGGAAGTTGGAGATTCTGTGATGAAGGTGCCCTTTTCTGGTCTCACTGACGTGCCACGCTACATCACCTGACCTCAAATCAGCCAATCAAGATTTTCATTCATGCTTCAGACAATGGTCAAGCAGATGCATTTCTACAGTGTCAATGTAAAGACTTAGTGTCTTGTTCCCTTCTCAGGGACCCGTGTTACATACACAACCTGAGATATTTCATGTGCTGCCTTTCACTCGTACTACACACAAATCAACTCTACACTCACAAGACTAGAAAAGTATGGTTTGTTATTTTTTGGGTCCCACTTTATATCAAGTGGCCTTAACTACTACGTACTTACATAAAAAAAAAAAAAAATAATAATAAAACAATACAATGTGTGAGTTGGGATGCGGGTAAGGTTAGGGAAAGATTTGGTGGTATAGGTAGGTTTAAGGGTTGGTTAAAGTCTAAGGGATGGATCGACAGTGTAATTATAAATGTAATACCAGAAATTAATTACAGATGTAATTAAATGCAGGTATTATATGCAAGTACAATGCGAAAACATGTAATTCATTGTACCAAATGATTGATTTAGATATAAATGCATAGTAGTTAAGGCCACTTTAAGGGTTACTCCATCCCAAATGGCAATATTGTCAATCACTGTTATTATGTCACTTGTCACAGTTGGTAAACGTGATCTCTGGGTTTTGCACTCTGTGGGTGTAGTCTGTGTGTTACGCGTCTGCACTGATGGTGCGTCTCCGTTAATTGTCATCAGCAGCAGCTGACACTCATTACTCTCTCTATATAATGGCTTTGTGCTTTGCTTTCTCTTGTGTTCTGCATTTCTGGATGTCCGTGTCTTTCCCCGGAACCTCGTCCACTCTTCGCAACCACCACAAGCATGACGACTTACCTTTGGCTCGCTTCCCCACAGTTCCTGTGCCACCCTCTCCTGCTGCCAACTCACCACCGCCATCTGGACTCATCACTTCCCTCCACCATCTCAGACAGTATCTTCATCCCAGCGTTATTTGTGTTCCAGTTTGTTTGTTTACCACCTCTCATTAAAACTTTGTTTAAACTCACACTTGCTTCCAGCTCCTCCTTAACCCAGTCGTCACATCACTGTGCTGCGTATGCTCTTCTGTGTCCTCCACGCCACAAGGATAAACTGTATTAAACTGTATTTCAAATCAAAGCTAAATGAGGCTCGGACACACTCATACACACGCAGCACGGAGTGACACAGAGGAGACTGTTGACAAAGGAATTATTAAATAAAGTCGTTATTTTAGTTTTCTTCGCTTACAATAAGTGTTCCTGTCACCTCATATATCCCAGATTGCACATCTGATGGCAGATGGAGTATTCTGACGATGACTTTTCATACCTTTTATGGAACTTGACACTGTTATGCATTTGTTATGTACTGTTAATACATTTTACTTTGTATGCAAAAAAGTGCTGTAGTTATTTATGCAATTAAAAGTTGTTACGGCTTTGAGACCTTTCTCTCTCTCTCTCTCTCTCTGTGTGTGTGTGTGCGCGTGCGCGTTGCATGCTGGGAGCGAGTGGACGGACGGAGTTTGGCGTGGGTGTGAGTGACTCTGAGTTTGAGTGGATAATTTATTTTCTTTATTTGTTTTTTTTTTCCTTAATTTGTTTTGTTTTTGGTGGTAGAGTTGTTTAAGCTGACTTCGGTCAGCGAGTGCAGGATGGAGACAAACGCGGGTGATTTCTCGCGTCTGACAATCAGGCATGGCTGTAAATGCATGCCTGATGCGTCGGTATCAATCGAAGATTGTTTGATTGCCGTGAGTGCGGTAGTTGGCAGCGTTAACATCAGATCCGCTTCTCGTATGAATAAGGCTATAGTAATCTTTCTAAGTGAAAGCCAAATGGCAGATGGGTTGGTTGAGAGTGGATTAATAATCAGGGATACGTTTGTGCCCGTTTTGCCTCTGTCAAGCCCATCAAAAAAGATAATTTTGTCGAACGTGCCTCCGTATGTTAAAAATGAAAAGTTGGAGGAAATATTAAAGAGATTCGGTAAGTTAGTAAGTCCAATTAAGTTGATTTCGCTTGGATGTAAAAATCCGGAATTAAAGCATGTAGTGTCCTTCCGGCGTCAAGTTTTCATGATTCTGAACGCTCAGAGTGAGCCTCTAAATTTGTCGGTGAAATTAACAATTGAGAATAAAGATTACACCATCTTTATCAGTTCAGAATCTATTAAATGTTTTATTTGCGGCGGTTTAGGGCATTTCAGACAGACTTGCCCAAATCGTAATGCTGTTAATGAGGAAGTGGCGGTCAATGTGGAGGGTAATCGGGCAAGAGAAACTACTGAGGACGCGGTGCCGCTTCAACTCTCGCAGGCCGCGGTGCAAGCTGCACCGAGTAGCTCTCATGATCGACCGGTTTCGGCTAACACTAGTAATGATCCCGCGGCCGAGGCTATACAGCCAGGGGTGAGCAATGAACCCGCGGCCATACAGTCGGAGGTGAGCAATGATCCCCGCGGCCGAGGCTATACAGCCCGGGGTGAGCGATGAACAGGTGCATCCAGAGCTTGAGGCTGTCACACCTGAACAAGGAAAGCAGGCAAGCTCTGCTGTAACTGAGATTGAAACGTTCAGCGATGAAGAAACTCAAGAAGACACTGCTTCACAAGTGGTGGTGGATTCAAAGTCACAGAATGAGGATTTTGATAGAGACTGCGAAGATTTGTGTGCTGAAAATGACGAGACGGATGCGGTACACGCGTCTGAAGGTAAGAGTAAATTATTTTATTCAGTTCAGCAGATCAATAGCTTTCTTGATAAAACGAAAGGGCTTCGTAAGCCTAATATTGAGCTGTTTTTCCCGGATCTAAAATTGTTTTTGGTTTCTTGTACTGTGGCTATGAGGAAGGCTACATTTGACGAGCTTGACAGACCAAAACTGTCGGGTCTCGGGGCTAATCACCTGCCTTTTGTGTGTGTGTTTGGGTCTCTTGTCAGCTCACCGCGTCTACCTGTTCGAGTTTTCCCCGCCCTCCTTGTTTCAGTGTTGTGAACCCTAATTACTCACCACCTGTTTTCTATGTTCCTCTAATTTTATCCCCTTATCAGTCCCCGTGTTTCTCTGTCTATTGTCAGACTGTTGTTACTCGTACCAATAGCTCCGATCTTCTAGTTATTCTTGGCACTCACCTTTGTCGTGTCTTGTCCTCAGGCTCCAGTGTGTTTAGCTGTTTTCTCTGCCCCCTGTTCCCCAGCGCAGAGCTCTTGGAAGCTTCAGTGTCATCCCTCCGGTCTCAGTGGTCGTACAAATAACTGTGGAACGTTACTCATCGGTTTGATTCATCTGCTTCGACTATTCTCCCAGTCACTACGAGTAATCCTGTGAACGTGACTCATCTGATCTGCCTCCTCTGCTTTAAATAAAGCCTTGCGTAAACCCGCATCTGAATCCTGCCCATTTTCTCCTGACAGAACAGTCTGACCAGATCATGGATTCAGCGGGATCTGATCCACTCCGCTCGGCTCTCGTGCAGCAGGGAGTTTTGTTAGGACAGCATGCCACCCAGCTCAACACCACCGCGCAGGATGTGGACGCTCTCAGTGCCCGAGTCTCCGAGCTCCTCACACGGGTGGACGACCTTCAGCGAGAGGCAACAAACCGGGGGTCCGTTCTTCACACCGGTATGGCCCACGAGTCCGAACCTCATGCCAACAATCCGCCGGTCTATGATGGCGATCCTAACGCCTGTCAAGCGTTTCTCTCCCAGTGCTCGCTGGTGTTTTCTCTGCAGCCCCGGCGTTACGCAAATGAGGAAGCCAAGGTAGCGTACGTCCTTACACTTCTTTCGGGCCGTGCCCGCGAATGGGGAATTGCCGTATGGAGATCGCGGGCTCCCTGTTGTGCTACCTTCACTGATTTTAGTCGAGAGATGGCAAAGTTATTTGATCGCTCAGCTCAGGGAGACGAGGCGGCGGCCCAGTTGTCGCGTTTGACTCAGGGGAGGAGCTCTGTCACGGATTACGCCATCCACTTCCAGACTTCAGCGGCGGCGTGTGGCTGGAATGAGAGCGCGCTGCGCGCTCGTTTTCTTGAGGGGTTGGATTTTCAAATTTCTGATGAACTCGCGGCCATAGAGCTCCCGCGGGAATTGGATAATCTCATTAATCTCGCGCTCCGTATTGAGGGCCGTCTCAGCCGCCGCCGCAAACAACGGCAAGCGCCCGCCCCGTGGCGCCACCTAGAGTCCTCTTCAGCCAGTTCAGCCAGTTCTGCCGGCCGACAGCCCTCGGAGGAGGAGCCCATGCAGTTGGGTCGTTTACGGCTTACACCACAACAGAAGCAGGAGCGTCTGTCATCGGGGGCGTGTCTATACTGCGGCAGGGGAGGACACTTCGCCCTTCACTGTCCGTTAAAAGCCAGGGTCCACCAGTGAGGCGGAGAGTCCTGGTGGGCACGGTTTTTAATTCAAGCTCTCCCACAGCACGGACTCAGCTGCCGTTCCAACTCTCTTTCCAGAGTCGGTCTCACACTGGGCTCGCCCTTGTGGATTCAGGGGCTGAGGGGAACTTCCTCGATGCTGCTTCTGCTCAACGTTGGAAAATACCGCTTATTCCTCTGGTTAGTCCCGTATCAGCATGGTCTTTAGCTGGCCGTCCCCTCACCACCATCACTCACATCACCCCCAAGATAAGCCTTCATATTGCTGATAGCCATAGCGAGCTGATTGAACTGTTTATTATTGATTCCCCTAAGGCTCCTTTAATCCTGGGGCATCCGTGGTTACATAAACACAACCCACACATTGACTGGGTCAACAATGCCGTTTTAGCCTGGAGTCAGTCTTGTCACGTGTCATGTTTGGGTGCTGTTTTTCCTCCTGTCTCTGTGTCTTGTGTTCCTCAGGAGGATCCCTCTGACCTGTCCGGTGTCCCTGCGGAGTACTATGATCTTCGGGCGGTCTTCAGTAAGGCCCGGGCCACCTCGCTACCCCCGCATCGCCCCTACGACTGTGCCATTGATCTTCTCCCGGGCGCTTCTCCGCCTAAGGGTCGGTTATACTCCCTTTCGGGTCCTGAGAGAGAGGCCATGGACAAGTATATACGTGAGGCACTCCAAGCTGGGCTCATCCGCCATTCCTCCTCTCCCGCTGGTGCAGGTTTTTTCTTTGTTCAGAAGAAGGACGGCTCCCTGCGCCCCTGTATTGATTACAGAGGTTTGAATGACATTACTATTAAGAACAGGTACCCCCTACCTTTAATGTCTTCTGCTTTTGAATTATTACAGGGAGCTCGGGTCTTCACCAAGTTAGACCTGCGCAACGCCTACCACTTGGTGCGCATTCGGGAGGGGGATGAGTGGAAGACGGCATTTAACACCCCTTCGGGACACTACGAGTACTTGGTTCTTCCGTTTGGTCTTACCAATGCTCCAGCCGTTTTCCAGGGACTCGTCAATAGCGTGTTGGGTGACATGATCAATCAATTTGTCTTCGTGTATTTGGATGATATCTTGATTTTCTCCTCTTCTCTCCAATTACACACCCAGCATGTCAGACGGGTTCTCCAGCGGTTGTTAGAGAATCAGTTGTTTGTCAAGGCGGAGAAGTGCGAATTCCACGCTGAGTCTGTTACGTTCCTTGGCCACATTATTTCTACGGAGGGGATCAAGCCAGATCCCGCTAAGATTGAAGCTGTTGCCCAGTGGCCGGTTCCTGACTCCCGGAAGGCTCTGCAGCGATTCCTGGGTTTCGCCAACTTCTACCGGCGATTCATCAGAAATTTTGGTCAGATTGCTGCACCGCTCACAGCCCTAACTTCAACTAAGGTGTCCTTCAGATGGAACCGGGAAGCGCAGGTAGCCTTTGACATTTTAAAGTCCCGTTTTGTCTCTGCACCTGTTCTGTTGGTTCCAGATCCTGAGGCCCAGTTCATTGTTGAGGTTGATGCTTCGGACGTCGGGGTTGGCGCAGTTCTATCTCAGCGTTCCCTCCACGATGGGAAGCTCCACCCTTGTGCATTCTTCTCTCGTCGTCTCAGCCCTGCAGAACGTAACTATGACATCGGCAATAGAGAACTGTTGGCGGTACGATTGGCTTTGGGTGAGTGGCGTCACTGGTTGGAGGGGTCAGTGCAGCCCTTCTTGGTCTGGACGGATCACAAGAACCTGGAATACATCCGTTCAGCCAAGAGGCTGAGCTCGCGCCAGGCCCGTTGGGCACTCTTCTTTGCCAGGTTCAACTTCACCCTCTCGTACCGGCCGGGATCTAAGAACACCAAACCCGATGCCCTCTCTCGTCTGTTCGGTGCTTCGGGGGGGGGAGGTTGCGGCCGAGGCCATCCTTCCTGAGGGGGTGGTGGTCGGGGCTCTTTCATGGGGTATCGAGCAGCGAGTTGAGGAGGCCGGTCGAGGGGTGCAAGTGCCAGGGGAGTGTCCGGCGGGCAGGTTGCCGGTGCCGGCTGCGCTGCGCTCTGAGGTCCTTGAGTGGGGTCACTCATCCAGGTTAGTCTAGTCTGCCATCCAGGGATTCGGAGGACGTTGTCTGCCATCCGACAGCGTTTCTGGTGGCCTACTATGGCCGCAGATGTTAGACAGTTTGTGTTGGCCTGCCCCACATGTGCCCAAAGTAAGCCGGTCAATCGCCCTCCTGATGGTCTGCTAAACCCTCCCCCTATCCCTTCCCGCCCTTGGTCACACATTGCCCTTGATTTCGTCTCAGGGCTTCCTCCGTCGAAGGGTAACACTGTTGTTCTCACAGTGGTGGATCGCTTTTCCAAAGCGGTTCACTTCATCCCCCTGCCCAAGCTGCCCTCCGCCCGGGAGACCGCCCAACTGGTGGTGGACCACGTCTTCCGTCTCCATGGGTTTCCGGTGGATGTGGTTTCTGATAGGGGTCCCCAGTTTGTCTCCCGGTTCTGGAGGGAATTTTGTAGACAGATTGGGGCCTCTGCTAGTCTGTCTTCAGGGTTTCATCCCCAGACCAATGGGCAGTGTGAGCGGGCCAACCAGGATCTAGGAAGAATGCTCCGCTGTCTAGCGTCCAACAATCCAAGTTCCTGGTGCCAGCAGCTCTCCTGGGCAGAGTACGCTCATAACACGCTTCCGGTGGCCGCGTCAGGTATGTCCCCCTTTGAGTGTTCTGTTGGTTATAACCCACCTCTGTTCCCGTCACAGGAACCCGACGCAGCGGTTCCATCCGCCCTGGCTTTCGTCCAGCGCTGCCGTCGCACCTGGGAGAAAGTCAGGAGGATTCTGGTCCAAGCCTCTGGCCGAACCAAGACCGCAGCTGATCGTCGCCGGTCCTCTCCTCCTGCCTATGTGTGTGGTCAGCGGGTTTGGCTTTCTACCAAGGATCTGCCTCTCCGGGCGCCTTCTCGTAAGCTGGCACCCAGATTCATTGGGCCATTCCGCATCACCAAGGTGGTTAGTCCGGTGGCGATCAGGCTCAAGCTCCCTCCCACTTTTGGTCGGGTTCATCCGGTGTTTCATGTTTCCAGGGTCAAGCCGGTGTTCTCTTCCCCCCTTAATCCTGCTTGTAGTCGGCCCACCCCCCCGCCCCCTCGTCTTGTGGATGGATCTCCTACCTATACGGTTAAGAGATTACTCGATGAGCGGCGCCGCGGCAGGGGGTTTCAGTATCTTGTGGACTGGGAGGGGTATGGTCCAGAGGAGAGGTGCTGGGTGCCGTCCCGGGACATTCTGGACCGCTCGTTGATTGAGGACTTCCGGCGGCATCGAGGTAGGCCCCTTCCTAGAGCGTCAGGTGACGCTCCTGGGAGGGGGGTACTGTCGGGTCTCGGGGCTAATCACCTGCCTTTTGTGTGTGTGTTTGGGTCTCTTGTCAGCTCACCGCGTCTACCTGTTCGAGTTTTCCCCGCCCTCCTTGTTTCAGTGTTGTGAACCCTAATTACTCACCACCTGTTTTCTATGTTCCTCTAATTGTATCCCCTTATCAGTCCCCGTGTTTCTCTGTCTATTGTCAGACTGTTGTTACTCGTACCAATAGCTCCGATCTTCTAGTTATTCTTGGCACTCACCTTTGTCGTGTCTTGTCCTCAGGCTCCAGTGTGTTTAGCTGTTTTCTCTGCCCCCTGTTCCCCAGCGCAGAGCTCTTGGAAGCTTCAGTGTCATCCCTCCGGTCTCAGTGGTCGTACAAATAACTGTGGAACGTTACTCATCGGTTTGATTCATCTGCTTCGACTATTCTCCCAGTCACTACGAGTAATCCTGTGAACGTGACTCATCTGATCTGCCTCCTCTGCTTTAAATAAAGCCTTGCGTAAACCCGCATCTGAATCCTGCCCATTTTCTCCTGACAAAAACGATATCGGCTAAAGAAGACTTCTGTGTAATGTAAGAAGTATTTTGCATGTACAAGGTAAAAAGTGAGATGCGATATGTCTTGTATTTATTTTTTAGCTGCATTTATTTTTTCATGGCAACTTTGAGGTTTGGAACTTTAAATATCAATGGGTGTCGTGATGTTATGAAAAGGTGTAGTTTATTTGACTATGTTATGTTAAAGAAGTCTAATATAGTCTTTCTTCAAGAGACGCACTCAGATTTTAAAAATCAAGTACAATGGCAAAGTGAATGGAAGGGACAGGTCATTCTGAGTCATGGTTCTAATGTCAGTGCCGGTGTTGCGATCCTTCTCGGACCTGAATATAAAGGATTACCTGTAAGTGTTGTTGAATTAGTCCCGGGTCGAATGTTGCGAGTTGATGTTACTATTCACGGCTCTAACTTTTCACTTTTTAATATTTATGCTCCCAATAACGGTTCAGAACGAATTATTTTTTTTAGAAAACTTATAGTTGCTCTTAGTGACGTTACTCAAGATAAGATGATTGTTTTGGCTGGGGATTTTAATTGTACCACAGATCACACATTAGATAGGAACCATGAGGAGCCCCACAGTCAGTCTGCAGATGTACTTAAAACTCTGATAAATTATCATCCCTTGTGGATACTTGGAGAGAAACTTTCCCCCAAACTAAACAGTATACTTGGGTTAAAGTTAATTCTAATAGGATATCTGGAGCCAGGCTTGATAGAATTTATGTGCAGAAAAATGTCAGAGCAAAATTTTTTAATGATTGTATTTCTCCTACTCCCTTATCGGATCACTTTTATATGTCTGTTGAGGTTGCCACTGCACAGAGCACTACTAAGCACTGTATTTGGAAATTTAGTAGCAAACTTTTACTAGATCACAATTTTTTGCACGCTTTTTCACCTTTTTGGGAGAGTTGGAGAGAGAGGAAATTGCAGTATAAGTCCTTAAGTCAGTGGTGGGACATTGGCAAGGTGCAAGTTAAACTTTTTTGTCAGAATTATACTGCCTTCAATAAAAGCATTCTGGGGAGTAAGATGATACAGTTTGAACAGGACTTTCTTCACACTGATGTTGAGGAGGATGGTGCTGATGCCGCTGAGATGTTGGAACGGAACAAGTTTCTTTTACGCAATCTTCTAGAAGAAAGGGCCCAAGAGGCACTTGTTCGTGCTAAATTTCTATCTTTTAACAACATGGATGCTCCAACATCTTTCTTTTTTAATCTGGAGAAGAAGATTGGAAATAGGAAGAATTTGTGTCATTTGAAACTGCCAGATTGGAGAGAAGTGACTGATGATTGTGGAATTATTTCCCATGCGCTATCTTTTTATGAAGATCTGTATAAAGCTGAAGCCTGTGATGCTGGAATGGCTGACTCTTTACTTCAGGACTTACCTCGTCTTCCAGATGAGGAGAAACATATGCTTGATCAACCACTGACCTTTGATGAATTTACTGTAGCTGTTAATGAACTTTCTCCAGGCAAAGCTCCAGGACTAGATGGGCTAAGTGCAGAATTCTACAAGCAGTTTTGGCCAGTCATCGGAAAAGACTTGTTTTTGGTCTTCTTGGAATGTTTGGAAAAGGGAACACTTCCATTGAGCCTTAGGAGGGCTATGATAACCTTATTACCCAAGAAGGGTGACCTTGGAGACATAAAAAACTGGCGTCCTGTGTCTTTACTCGTTGTTGACTATAAGATACTTTCTAAAGTTTTAACTAATAGAATTAAATGTTGTATAGCTTCAGTCATCCATGCAGATCAATCCTACTGTGTTCCTGGTCGGTCGATTTTTAATAATCTTTTTTTGATTCGAGATTTGATTTCTTATGCCAAAGTGCATAAGTTTGATGCAGGTTTTATTTCTCTGGATCAGGAAAAAGCCTTTGACCGGGTTGATCATGGTTTCCTTTTTAAATGTTTCGAAGCTTTTGGTTTTGGTCGACCCTTTATTTCTTATGTAAAGTTGTTGTACACTGATGTGTACAGCATGCTGAAAATAAATGGAACACTTACAAGGCCTTTTGTAGCTGGCAGAGGCATAAGGCAAGGTTGTGGCCTTTCAGGTATTTTATATGCCATAGTTATTGAACCACTGCTGGTAGATTTGAGACGACAGCTCAGTGGGATTTCAACAACTTGCCCTGTATCTAGCAGTGGGGTGGTAACAGTCAGACTCAGTGCTTATGCTGATGATGTCACTGTGGTGATAAGGTCAGACGAAGATGTAAAGAATTTAATATCATCTCTCGAGGTTTATCAGAAGGCATCTTCCTCTAGAATAAACTGGCTGAAGAGTGCAACTTTTTTGATGGGTAATTGGGAGGATGGAGGCCCTCCAAAACTTCCCCAGTACTGCTCTTGGAACTTTGAGGGGTTTAAAATGTTGGGAGTGTTTCTGGGGGTGGATCATTACATGTTGAAAAATTGGGAAGGTCTTTTTGACAAAGTTTCAGGTCGTTTACAGAGGTGGAGGTGGATTCTTCAACAGCTGTCATACAGAGGAAGAGTGCTTGTAATTAATAACTTAGCTGCATCTATGTTATGGTATCGTTTTAATGTACTTGATCCACCAAACGATTTATTGCAGCAGCTACAAAAGGTTTTTATTGATTTTTTCTGGGATGGTTATCATTGGCTCCCTTCTGCAATACTTTATTTTCCAGTTAATGAAGGAGGTCAAGGACTAATTGACCTCAAAGCTAAAGTTAAATCAATGAGATTAAAAGTTGTTCAATGTTTACTATATTCCAATGAACATATCCCATGGGTATCTTTTGGTCTGGCTCTGCTCAGAATGTTTGGTGGGTTTCACTGATAACTGATGTTAATTTTTATGCTTCAGTTTTGGATTCTTGGACTGTTTTAAGGAAGTCAAGACAAGATTTTGACCATTTTGGTTTAAATGAACCATTGTTTTATAATTCCTTTCTAGGTGACAGTGATTTTAAGTCTAACACTAAAAATTCATCGATAAAGGTCTGACAAAAGTTGTAGATTTAATTGATGTTATCTCTAGAAAATGGATATCTTCAGAAGAAATTTGTGGTCAGCTTGGGTTAAGATCAGTAAGGATAGTGGAGCAGTTTATTGATGAGATGAAGGTTGAATTTCCCTCACAGTTGCTCCAGTCGCTTGATTGTTTTCTGTCTGGTGGACCTATACAATGTTCTTTTCCTAAACTATTGGTGTCTCCTAGATTTTGTATTGAAGACGATCAAGAAGGGAAGATTCTGAAATGTAAATGGTTAAAAGAGCTTAATTTTGAGACTTTGGGAAAAAAAGAGTGTTATCAGATATGCATAAAGTCAGATTGTTATAATGATATTAAGCACATGTGTGATACAAAATGGAGAGAATATCTTAAGATTCCTGATAATGTTACTCCTTCTTGGAGGCTCTTATACAAGAGTCCCCTTTCAAAACGTTCGGGAGACTTACAGTGGAGAACTTTGCATTGTGTGTTGGCCACAAATAAGTTTGTTTCTAAGTTTAATGTGAATGTTTCACCTCTTTGTATGTTCTGCTCCGAATCAGAAACTGTTTTCCATGTTTTTATTGAATATTCTAGATTAATACCACTGTTTGCTTTATTGGGAAGAGTTCTTGGAAATTTGGGGTTTCTCTTTAATAAGGTATTTTTTATTTGTGGATGTAAGTATTCTAAAGAACACAGGGTGAAGTGTACCTTGGCAAATTTTATAGTTGGTCAAGCCAAGTTAGCCATTTGGAAAACCCGTAGAATGGCTGCTGAAGGCCATAATGTAGATGTGTTGAAATATTTTATCGCTTTGGTTGAATCTAGAATTAGGATGGAATATAAATTTTATCAAACCACAGGTAATTTACTTGAATTTGAATTTAAATGGTGTGTAAATGAAGGTTTATTTATATTTTGTGAAGAGGGGATTATATCATTTGATTGGTGATGTGATCTGTTTTATGTTGTTTGTGATTTATGTCATATTTTGAGCTCTATTGGTATTAAAGTATTTTAAAAGTCAAAGTCTCTCTCTCTCTCTCTCTCTCTCTCCTTCGCTCTCTCGCTCTCTCTTCCTGTCACACACACACACACACACACTCACACACATTTTTTTTCTCTTTTTGTTAAAATCACAGTGTATCGGTAAAATTTATAAACGCTTGATAAGAAAAAAAAAAACTGTTGGCCTTTATATATCACAAATGTAATTAATTTAATATAATTTATTAATGGCTTGTCATTTAACTGATTTTAACCAATTAATTATGTCAGTTAATTGTCCGAAAGACGTAACCAAGATGTACATCCCTATAGTTTAATGATTTTTTTAAAAAAAAGGGGGGGGGGGTATCTCTTCTTTTTTAAGTTTAGTTTAAATTAGTTTTGAAAATGGCAAAACAGCACTTTCACTCCCAAGTGTTTACCCTTCTGGCTTTACAGTTATTAAATGTTTTCTCGAATTTGTTCATCTGAACTGAAATTTATTGAAGCCTCTGAGAATAATCTTTAACAGAAGAGATGTGACATGAAGAAAATATGCTGTCATCTCGGTGTCTGTGTGTATGTGTGTGTGTGTGTGTGTGCATGAGTGTGAGTGTGTGTGTGTGTGTGTGTGTGTGTGTGTGTGTGTGTGTGTGTGTGTGTGTGTGTGTACATGTGTGTGTAGGAGGTCTTAGGCCAGCACACACAGTCAGATAAGGCATTGCACCTCTGTGTTTCATATCTGGCAGGTTGTGGGACATGTTTTTTTATACTTCTTTTTTTCTCTGTCACATACTGCAGGGATGCTTGTTTGTCTCCTATTAAATCTTTGGCCTTTAGTGATGGGAACCTCTGTGGTAAATGAACACCTGAGGCCAGTCGCTGATGCTGTCGCCTTCAACACTGACCACACACACATAGAAAGAGACATGTTCACATCTAAATGAGGATGTACTATTTCCAAGGGATTTCTATTGTTGTTGTTGTTTTATTATTAAGCTAATGATGAATATTACAGTCAAACGAAGCAATGTTTTTCATATAAATTCCTCTACTCTTTTGTTTTCCCCTCAAGTTGCAATTAAACATGCTGCTTTTGCAACTGTACCTTTAAGACTTATGTAAATGAAGTGAATGACTGGCTGATATCTTCACTTGTGAAATGAGCAGCAGCAGTTTAGTTTGAGGGAATGTTCCGTATAAACTGAAGAGGAGTTTGTGAATTTGTCTACTGTACATCTAACCTGTACTCAGTCCCAAAACGTCTGATAAGGCATCATGTCAAGAGCTCTGCACGTCACTGGACAGATGGCAAAAGCTCTTTAACAACACAAGGCATTGGAGATTTATGTTTGGGAATAATTTTGTCATCATATAAAGGTTTGTTGGTGTGTTATTTTCAAACTTAATGGCCAATTTTACTTACAAACACACACACACACACACACACACACACACAGAGAGAGTTTGTAAGAAACAAATCCATCATTAAAACATTTTTAACTTCAAACCGTTGCTTAAATAAAGGTCTATAATTTCACCTCCAGTGGAAAAGTCCATCTCCTGTTGTCTCTCACATCAAAATCCGCCCACATATATGTTTAGAACTTTTTGCCTGTGTTGGCTTGTAAAATGCTGTGGATTACTTCTGGATTATTGTGATGTTTTTATCAGATGTCTGCACGGAACCCATTCACTGTAGAACATCCATTGCTGAAATAGTGATTCAATGCTACATTTTTAAGTCTGATGAAGAAACTTATCTAAAACTTGGATGGCCTCAGGATGTACTTTTCTTTTTTCCCAATTCTCATTTTTGGGTGAACTATTCATCTATTTAAACTTATGTATCAGTTTAGGGTTTTTTGCTCAAAATATGTTTCTGAATATCACATATCTTTTTAATGATCAGAGATCTAAATGATTCAACAAACTTTGCCTCTGTTGCCAGAAAAGTGTACACTTGCAACATTTAAAGTATCAGGAATATTCAAGAGTTGTGGCAGATCTGTTTGATAGACTTTTATTAAATATAAATGCAGAGTAAATATGCACTAATGAAATATGAGTTTATTAATAACTACAAACCGCATTTGATCTTAAAATAGAGTGACAGCTGAATTCATACTAAATGTGTTGCTTGCAGGTATATTATCCTGCTTTTCTGTTTCTGTTTCTGATTTAATGTATAATTTATTATTATTGTCCTGTTTTGTTAACAGAAAGGAGTATATAAGGAGTATATAATATGAATATAATTATCTTCAAGAGTTAATTATTTCCTCACTTCTTTCTCGAGGGTTGCTCTGGTGTTGTTATTCAGATGTAGCTGATGACTGAATGATGCAGTTGACCAATCAAAATGAAGTCCTCCAGCTGTGTTATTAACCCTGTGTGTGATTGTTGAGCAGTTTGAAGTGTACACTCACACGTGTTTGACTGACGTGGCCTTGAATTGCTGCCGTCTTTCACAGCTGTGTATTCATCACTGTGCTGCTGAATAAGCGTCCAGAGCAGTGGCAGTGCTGTGAGAGACAGTAACGTGATCCTGTTATCTTCTGCAGATGAAAGAGCGTGCGATGCTAACCCTGTTGTTGTTTCTGTGTGTGTTTCTCATGGGGCGGTGTTAACTTAAATGTAACAGGAATGAATAGAAACTTCAGCCTAGCTTCTTTTCCCCGTTTCTCATGTTTTCTTTTTATTCAGGTCAGCTCTTCAGGTAAGCTGGAATGTCAGTGTGCCCTGAAGCTTTCTGAAGGCTGCAGAGAACCTGTCAAGGACGGCGTTTAGCTTGTTACACTGCAATATACACACTCACGTGTGTGTGTGTGTATGCCATATCCCTCAGGTCTCCTGCTGCTGAATAAAAGAGTGGGGAATCATGGGAATCAAGTTTTTTTCTTTTCTTTCTCAGATCTTCCTTTCATTTTTGTTCTGCTGCAAGAAGCTCATCTATTATGAGAGCCTACTGCGAGCGTTATTACAGGGTTTGGTGTTTGAAACCAGCTAAACCAAAGCAGCCTGCAGAAATACAGTTAGCAATAAGCTTAGATTTATTTATTTAATTATGTATTTGTGTGAGTGTGATAGTTTGAAGTTGCTGTAAAATAGCTGACATGGGCACATCTCTGACTGTTCATCACTATGTCTGAGCGATAAGGTCCTCCAGGCCGTGTTATAATGTTTGTAATCATCACTTAAGGATGTCCTTTGGAGAAACTAAAGCACAGCAATATTGCTTTTTATAAAATAGTTGCCACATAAAATTTTAAGAATACAAATCATTTTCATTAAGATATAATTTTTAATCAAATTACTAAAGTACAATTCTTCAACTAGTCGATTCTGAATTGATTAATGAATTAACAACAACTGAAGTTATATAAATTATCCTGTTCAAAGTAGAATTTAGCAATTGCATTTAATATCATTCAGGATTAATTATGTAAGTTCAGTTTTTTCGTATGTGATCCTGAAAGCTGCAAACTCCCCTCAGCCCGGAAACTGGATTCTAGGACGTTCTCTGGACATGCCGTGGCAGTATTACGTGATTACAGACACAAAGTGCATCACACGCTTCAACATCGTTCCCAGAACAGGCCCGCCATCTTACATGCATGATGATGAAGTTATCTGTACTTCCTTCTACTCTAAAATCCATCCTCTGGAGAACAGAGAGGTGAGAAACACCTTCACTCACAGGGAAACAAAATTAAGTAGTTCAATGAAAAGGGTTTAATGCCATTTTTAGATGATTATGACACAAATGGCATATTCTGAAGAAATGATAACTTTCATTGTTTCATCAAGTCATAAAAAAAAAAAAATTAAACAAGATATAACAAGATACCCCCTCTCTGACTTCCTATATGATTTGCTAGCCTCTCATCTGACCCTGTATTATGCCAATTATTACATGACTGAATACCAAATTATTATATGGACATGAAATGTTCTGAAATGTGTACATTGTACACATATGAGTTTGGAACAACATGAGGATTAATAAATTATATCAGAATTCTTTTTGCGTGAACTGTCCCTTTAAATGCATTTGAATATATGGCACAGAGGTTTGAGGAATGGAAAACCTCACAGAGTCTCGCTTCACTGCATCTTAAGTTACCTTGTTAACTGTGATTCTTAATGAGAGAAAACAGACAAGAGAAAAATATATTCATAATCACACACACACAAATGGTACACAAACTCCAGTGTCCCTCTCATTCACAGCCCACTCAATAACACACACTCTCTCATTTACACAAATATCAGATCACATTTACATACAAACCAAACATGTAGAATTATGCATGTTTGCATTAATACAGCTGCTAACTTCTCCACACAGTGTGTCTGACAGCTAATAGCAGGCTGACATGGACACCCACACAGGGAATGATAAATGAGATGGAAGTTCTCTTACAGCAGCAGATTTAATGTTTGTGTGTTTGCTTAAAGTCAAATTTACCGCTGTCAGATCATAGGATTATATTGAAGAGCATTGTGTGTGAGTGTGTGTGTGTGCGCGCCGTACTAATGAGGGAGGTGGGTGGAGAGATCAAGCCTGGACTCAAATGTCGCTCTATCTCCTTTAAAAACAGACAGGATAAACTCACACAGCACTAATTAGCACACATCATTAACCCAAGAAAAACAGCCCAGTACTGCACACACATGCATCACTTCCTTGAGCTGCACTGGTATTAAAACTGTGATGGAATGTTGCCTATTTGTTTATATACAGTTAACCCCGTGGTGTTCTTTGATCATTTTAGACAAAACAAATAAAAATAAAATAATTAAATAAATAAAAAATTCCAATTTACTTTTTTAAACATTTATACTTTATCAAAATGATAGAACATATAGTTGATTTTTGGCACTTACTATATGCAGACATGTGAAGAAAATATTTGTGATCTGAATGAATGGGAAATTCCACGGTCTAGAGTTAATTATTAACTCACTTCTTTCTCCAGGGTTGTTCTGGTGTTGTTATTCAGAAGTAGCTGATAACTGTATGATGCAGTTGACCAATCAAAATTAAGTCCTCCAGCTGTGTTATTAAGCCTGTACGTGGATACCAATCTCCAAATGCAAAACATAACAAAAGTAATTACATCTGTAAACATTTTTATAAGCAACTAGGCAATACACATTCCTGTATAAAGGCATCTAATGCTTAAATCATAGTATTACATAAAATGTTATACATTTCTACCACCAGATATGCCTTCCATGCAATGCATTTTAAATACAATTATATTTTTTACTTAACTGTATTATTGTATAACTGATTTAGTTTATATAAACAAACATGCTGCATAGTTATAAGGTGAATATTGTCTATTGCCTTTTAATAGCATCAAAAGAATAAATATTATATATATATAGTACATTAATTGATTGAGTGTCAGAAGTGTGAGGAAAACCAGAGGGTTAATTGTATTATTATTTTTGGTTAGCATGATTATGTTCAAATTTTCTGATAATGGACTACATTTTGAAATATATATGTACCAGTACTTTAGCAGAAAGACACAAGCAAAAAGTGTTGTTGTTGTCCCCAACTACCCAACCCCTAAATAAAAGATTAACCATGATTAGTTGAATATGATTTAATGACTCTCTCATAATGTCATTTTCTTCACTTATCATTTTCTTTCAGATTCACACCTCACTAATAAATGGCCGTCCCAGTGTGGACGATCCATCGCCCACATTACTCAACTTCACCTCGACAGGCTATATCTGTCTGCGGTTCCAAAGGATCCGCACCTTAAATGCTGACCTCATGACCCTCACACTCAATGACCCCCAAGACATTGACCCCATCGTCACCAGACGAGTGATTGCCTCAGATGGTGCTGAAGACACTAGAGTGCTAGTGTGGTGATATTGTGAGAAGGGGAATATGCTGTCATTGCTCAGTGCCATTCATACACCATCTGTGTGTGTGTGGATGATTGGAGCTAATGCTGCCCGCCTCCTCCATTACCAGCCTCTCCTCCTCAGACAGATGGGTTTTAATCAAAATCATAGAGTAATTAACAAATCAGCCCTCTCTTTCCCTCAAAGACGCCATATCACACACCTCCACCCGCCCACTTCCTCCTACAAACTCATTAACTCACAGATTGACCTGTTTCCATCAAAGAGTAGTTGCATTGAAATGCAGGATTACATTTCTCACAAGCATTGAGCAATTTGGATAAACGGACCCAAAGTATTTAGTAAAAAGAGTCATTTTGCAATCTGAGAGGCTTACGCCAGATTGGTGACATATGATTATGAGGCTAATTTAAAGGTGATCTGTGTCATTCTCATATTAAAGTGTATTGTTGTGAGTTTGGTAAATTGACTTACCCAGGAAGTTTAAGAGCATGGCTTCGTGGCACTTTTCAAATCATTGATCTGTTTAAGCATCACAGCCATCTTAACACACGCTGTAGGGATATAAAGTACAGTATAAATGTGTGCATGTTTATTCAGTGATTCTCAGTCTATACCTTTAAGTGTGTGTAAGAAAGTAGTAATATAACATATGTTTATTATGTAATATGTTTATTGGGGATAGACTATTGGAAGATAGCTGAACTGGATGGATGAAATCACTGAATCATCAATGAATTGACTTTAACTGAAAAATGTCAAGTTTGTAAAATGTTACTGACAGTCTATTGAAGAGACAAAATGTTTTGTTCTTACGTTGCATCAAGTTAAAAGCTGAAAGTACATCTGGGTACTTTCATGTGTCAGCTGACAGCTAATGACAACAAGAAAGTTGTTAGTGTGGCGAGTGGGGCGGGGCCGAGGGACGTGGGAACGAGGAGTGAGGCCAGGTGTAGTGACTGGAGATGAGCTACACCTGCGACCCACCACAGGTCTCGAGTCCCACGTAGGAGATGGAAGGATATAAAACTAGAGCGACGACCATGAAGGACGAGAGAGGACCAGGGCTGGGCTTTATTTTATGTTTTGCTTTTTATTTGCGCGCATCAGTCGTCCGTGAAGGGCTGATGCGCTGTTTTGTTTATTTTGTGATTATTAAAGTTTCATTTTGATTGTGCGCCAATTCCCGCCTCCTTCTTCCCGTAGTTATGGAGATTTTATCATTACAGTTAGTAAAAAGAATAAATGTAAAAAACACATATTAATTCAAAGGATTTCATTGCAGTGAGGGGCATAACGTTTTGCAATAGTAACAGTGGATTAAAGTGAAATAATTTAACCATAGTCAAGGGCAAAGTGCCTATCTAGGGTGAACACTAATCACCATAATAGTGACAACATACTTTTGACAACACCTTTTGCACATGTACTGTTTGTTGATGTCTTACTGGGATCCTACCAGCATCCAAATGACAACTTATGCTGGTGCACCAGCACACCAGTGTCCCGTGATGATGGCCAGCAACCAGTGACCAAAGCGGGTACCTCTGTGCAAAGCATAGCTTATGCTGGTGACCAGCTGGGTTTTTCAGCAAGGTAACAGTTCACACATAGATAAATGCCTTATTTTGATTTATATATTAAAAAATATTTTATCAGCTTCAGGGGGTAGGGTGGTTTACAAACTCATACTTTTGTTGTGTGAGGTGTTATGTGAATTTCTATCTGAAAAGCAGATCTGTTCAAAAAGTTTAACTTATAGATACTTTGCTTCCAAGATTCCTAGTGCTTCATCAGAACTTCTCAGTTCAAACCACAAAAGTCTTTAAGGTCTGTCAAGTAAAAAAAAAAAAAAAAATAATAATAATAATTAATTAATTAATTAATAAAAACAATAGGCAAACATGCATCTGTAAATATTTAAAATAAAAATTATAAACCTTGATTTCTCACATCGGAGGGTAAAGCATAGGAAATAGACAGCAGTTAGTTTTGCTCCTTGTTTCTTGTCTAGTGGATGCAGTAATTCACTTATGTATTATAGTAGAGTTTGAGGTTAATGTGATTTGCATTGCTTCTGTTTTTCAGCATTACTACTCCATTAAGGATATATCAGTAGGAGGCATGTGCATCTGTTATGGTCATGCTAAGGCCTGCCCTCTCAACCCATACAACAAGGTTTGTCATCTGAAGCTAAAGAATTTTTATCCTCAAATGATTTCATATTTGCATTGTAATTAGGGTTATTACTTGAGCTTTATTATTAAGTTGTTAATTAGAGACTAATCACTTTTGGCTGTTATAAAGAATGCACTCAGAACAAAAAGAAAATAGTTATATGAAATAAAATAAGGAAATAGTTGCACTTTGTCTTATATGGTCAAAATGCTGTATTTTGTGGTACATATTTTGTTTCTGCATAATAGTCTGTGTAATAGTGTACTACCACTATCATCAAAACATCCAAATAGTTCAGACCAGCCATGAACATATCAGTATACAAAGGTTGCAGAAATTTTGAGGTTTCTTGTCAAAAATAGAAAATTAAAGAAATGAAGAAGAGGAAGAAAGAATAAGAAAGAAAGAAAAATAGTTAAAGAACTGGAATTGAATGCATTCAATTCGTGGCCTAGTGATTAGAGAGTATGACTCCTAACCTTATGGTTGTGGGTTTGAATCTCAGGCTGGCAATTACATGACTGAGGTGCCCTTGAGCAAGGCACTGAACCCCCAACTGCTCCCGGGTGCTGCAGCATAAATGGCTGCCCACTGCTACGTGTGTGTGTGTGTTCGTTCACTGCTCTGTGTGTGTGCACTTTGGATGGGTTAAATGCAGAGCACAAATTCTGAGTATGGGTCACCATACTTGGCTGTATGTCATGTCACTTTCACTTTTTAAAAAAAATAGGATTTAATATGAATCTCCTAACCTCAAACTTTAATGACATTCATCAAAATCACATGCTTTACCATTTTCAGTTTATATGCAGAAAATAAGTGCTTTGATTTCTGTAACATAAAAAAAAAAACACATATTAAATGTTAAGCTACTTGCTTACTCTTTTTTTCTCACTTTTTGGTGATTAAAGTGGAAGTTTTATGTTGAAATTCATGCTCCACTTAAGTGTCCATTAATGGTAGCAACCGCATTTTTATTTAATTTTCCGTCTCAGTCATTTTGACATTGACAAGTGCTGTTAGATCACTGATCTGCTCAGCACCGAAATACAGCTATTATTAGGCAATTGTTTCAACATTGTTATTATACACATTGGAGTAAGCCTGAGAGGTGCTTACAGCTTGTGCTTATTCTGCTCTGCATTGTGTTTGCCATCTCAGATTGAGTTTTACTTAGGAAGGCATTCTCAAAACATTTCTGAATGACACACAGTGGGTTTGATTGACTGTTTGGTTTTGACATCAGAAATTCAGCTGTGAGTGTGAGCACAGCACTTGAGGCGAGAGCTGTGACCGCTGTTGCCCTGGTTACAACCAGAAACCCTGGATGGCGGGAACCTTCCTCACACGCCACGTCTGTGAAAGTAAGAGATCTCAACAATGTCCAACAGAGCTGAGAATGCTGTTTTACTGTTTTACGGCCTATTTAGGTGTGGTCTATCAACATCAGTTCATATTATATGAGTGACTGAGTGACTATACATATAATAGGCACACTATGTAACAGTTAATACATCGTAATATGAATTCCACAACAATTAGTTTGGGCCTTTCAATCTGTTTGGTTCAATAGCATTTAATTTTCATTACAACAATTAACAGTACTGGGACTCTCCACTGTTTGTGTGACTTTGCTTGCTTTTGTAAATTCTTCATCAAATGTGGAACCTATTCAGACAATATGCAATTTCAGATGCACAGAGTGTAATTATAAACATTAATTTAGTCACTGAATTATTCACTCAACCAATTTCTTAAGAAACATAAATTTTCCAGGAATTAACCAGATGGTCAGTCAGTCAGTCAGACGGTCTTAATGAGCGAATCACTGAATTGTGGTTAAATGAGTTGTTCAAAAATACACAATCGTTCAGGAACAAAATGCCCCTGTGTCTTTATGTGGAACTGTTTTTATTGGTGAAGCAAAAACACACAAAGTAACTGGCAATAATATGTCTAAAATTGAAGTTATGCAATATTAACTAGATTGTTTAACTACTGTATTAAAGAAATATCACTCAATCTAATCGCCTTCTTGCTACTCCATTTTTACTTCTTGCTACACCTTCTTGTTACTCCACGCTGGAGTGACCCAAGCTCTGGTGGCTAGCCTTTATGGGTCATTCTTGAATTAGTAACTGCAACAAACAGTCCACTGAAGGCAAGCGTAGTAAACCCAAATGCAGTTTATTTACAATAAGGATGTTATGAAACATAATCCAAACAGGCTTGGCTTGACTTGACAATGGCTCGACTTGAAACAGACTTGACATGAACAGAAATAAGACTCACCAAGAGAGGTTACAGAGACAATACTCGACAATGTGAAAGAGACAATGACAACATGAGGCCAATAAATACCAAACAAAAAGGGTCGCATGACAAAAACCAGCCAATGGGAAACAAGGCACATGACTAGATAACTGATCAAAACATGACACACACACACTAGGCAGGAATACATAAGGATCAAGGGAATCACAAGACTAGACAGGAACTATGACTATGACAAAATAAGAGAAATTAAAACAATGAACTTGAAACAAAACCCCAAATCAGACCTGAATTATTTTTTTCTGTTGTTCGCAGTATCAGCATACCTTTTACCTGTTTCTGACTCTTAGCTGTGCCAGTATTCAGATCAACTCTTCCACATGTGGAATTGTCATATTATCAGTGGCATGTTTCAGGAGCTCCTTGTAAAGTGATGTCTTTATTTGCCAGAGTGCAACTGTCTTGACAAATCAGAGGAATGCTATTATAACCAGATTGTGGCTGATGCTAAGCTGAGTTAATTGAGCATTATTTGAATATTTTCCCAGGTGAGTCCACACATGCCCTGGCCCTGCAGACCCTGCTCATGTAACCTGAGAAGTTCACTGTACTTTTCATGTGTCCCGGACGAGAATTAGGCCACAGCAGGTATAACACAACACAAGATCCGGCAGCAGCCATATTTACACATACTAAGTGTTTTCGGTGAAAAGATCACTGAAATAGCATGTGGAGGTCATTAGAAGCGCATTACCACATTATACTGTTGTGTAAACACTCATCCTTTCTGAATGCATCAAATGGAAGATGGAATAAAATGTGCCAGTGGCTTCGTTAGTAGTTAAAAAAAACAAATCTGTCAAGTCAAAAAACAAGTCAAATATGCTTGCAAAAATATACCTACCATTTAAAGAAAACAACAAAGGAACTTCCCAAAGAAGTGTTAAATAAGTTCACAAAGTGTGGAGTACAACTGCAGGTAAGGAGGGACATATTTTCCTACAGCCTTGATAGTTGGACCTTGAAAAATGTTGAAAATTGAAAATATTCTGAATATTTAACCTTTTTTGGATGTCATTAAAAATATGTTAATAACAGTGAGCAAAATACGTTTCCAGGATGGTATTCATTCTAAATTATTTTTTAATGTATAATGTATACATACTTTATTATTTTTATTTCAAATCTAAATCATTCAGTTTCATGCAGACGTGGCAAAGCAAGCTGTCACTGGACCACTTTTATTTTGTACAAGTCAAAAAACCATTCATGTATGTTATAGATGATTTTTAGAAGATAAAGTAGCAGAGTAGCCTAAAATATGATTAGGTGAATTGGTTTTACCTCACTTTCATTTAACTTAGGCCTAAAAAAAAAAAAAAAAAAAAAAAAAATATATATATATATATATATATATATATATATATAAGTAGGCATTTTAAACTGCACTGGTTTCCACAGGGTGTTTTTTGTTTTCGTTTTAGGTAATTCTGGTAAAAATTTATCAGTGTTTTTAAAGCATGTTTTATTTTGCATTGATGATAGTATTGACATTTGTTTTTGTGTGTTAAGCAGGAGCACAGGCTGTAATGGTGTGTTTTCTTGTCTCTGCAGGTTTGGCATTGGGCTTCTGTAAGCAGGGATGCACAGGTGTGAAGTGTGACAGGTGTGCATTTGGATACACAGGATTCACTCTGTGTGAGCGATGCAACTGCAGCAGTGAAGGCAGTGTTAAAGAGGATCCCTGCCAGCTGCCCTGTGTGTGTAAGGTACGACATGTGTTACCACATTAACACTGGCCTCCCTCTCCATGATCCCTGCACTCACTGCTACAATAATACCACAACATAGGCACAGACTCTATGACCAAAACATTACTATACTTTATCTAATTTGATTATTAGAAGCTTCCTTGGAATAGATACTTGTGCACAGATTATATTATTATTATCTTCTTCTTTTTTTCTTCCCCTTTATGCCTGTGGCAGCCCATGTGGTCAAAAGGTTAAACATTGCACTTATGTAAAACATTATCTTATAAATTTTGCATCATGTGTTTTAGAAATGTGCTCTTTTCCCCCCTTTGTTCATTTTAAATAAGCATTTCTTAAAGTACTGCTCTTACAAAATTTGCCTCACAAAAAATGTATCGATTAGATTTTCAGATTTTCTGAGAAATGGCTTCATGGAGGTCAGTGCAAATCCTTGCGTGTGTAGGTTGGGGTCATGATGTTTAGATATTTATGGATGCCAATCTGTGTTTGTGAAATCTGCTGTTTACAGGATACTTTTAGAGTTTATCCCGCATCGGCCAATTACAGAGAGTGGTTTCTAGAGCAACCGTGCAGGATGAACTCTGACACTGGTTAGGTTAAGTATTGAGATGCAGAATATCATGCATACACAGTTTGTGGGAAGTACAGAGAACCTGCAGCATTACTGATTTAACAAGCAACTCCTAAAATCCAGCACAGAGATAACTCCACTCACTGATCAATTCAGCGATCTTCATTTAGTTGACAAATGCCAGATATTTGATTCTTGTGAACAGCTGCATTGAGCAGTATGATATTAATGTATAACAACCAATTTTCAGGTCAACTACTGTAGCAGGTTTCTGAACAACAGATGGTCCATGGACAATATGAAGTCAGTGTTCAAGTCCCTAATATTGAGTACTTGCTGTGCAAATCGAGGGTATTCATGTTTCATCACTGTCAGCTGGAGTCCTAAGAGAAAGACTAAATGGCAGCATTGGTTTTCAGTGTGAATGCTGTGTCAGGACACACAAAACATATCTAAAACAGGAAAGAGCTCTATGATTGACTGTACAAATAGATTTGACAAGATATCTGAGATATATTTTTACAGACTGCTGAAAGCTACAGAAAAGATAAGCAAAAGATCCTGCTATTCAAAGAAACAAATGGGCTTCAGGCAGCGAAACAAGCATTTGCATTTATCATTTTATGTTAATATGCTGAATTTTGCGGTAAAATCATATTTTATTTATCTTATTGTTTTATATATATATATATATATATATATATATATATATATATATATATATATATATATATATATATATATATATATATATAGTATTGACAACCCCTCAATTAAATGTTCACCATCTTATATTCTGCATAACTGGATGTTTTTAAATAAGCACTGTGTGGCGAGTGGGGTGGGGCCGAGAGGCATGGAAACGAGGGGTGGGGCGCAGGTGCAGCTCATCTCCAATCACTACACCTGGCCTCACTCCTCATTCCCACGCCTCTCAGCCCCGCCCCACTCGCCACACACTGACAAAATCTATATACGTTTTGAGCTGGACGATATGTTGATATATAAATAACATTGATATAAGTGATCAACCAGATTTAGAACAACCTACTTTGTATTTATAAAATATGTTGACAGGCAAATTTGCTTTAAGTATTTCTCGGCGTCAAAATCAGGCACATGTAAATGTCAGGAAAATGGCTGCATGTCAATATCCATGGACCACTGGATCTTTAGTAAGTTGTAAGGAACACTATATTGATTCCAACAACCTTTAGTTTTAGCTGATTATCATTTTATCAAGTTTTACTTGATACTCATGCAGCAGTCTCTTTTTCCACTCAAGTCTGGCTGAGGGGCTGTGTTCAGATGGGAAAGTGACCTCAATGCATACCCTCTATACTGCCATAGTACCCTTTAGCCCCTTTCACACTGCCATTCCGGCAAATACAGGGTTAAAGTGTTCCGGCAATTGATAGATTTTGCACTTTCACACTGCCAGTGATTACCCGGGATGTGTGCGTGCTTTCACACACAACCCGTAAAGATCCCATAGTGACACGTGACATCATGGCGTGACGTGTAATGCACGAGTCGAAAAAGAGAGTAATCTCGGTGTCAGCACGGAAAGTGAGGAACTAATTGCTTCATTACAGTTTGCACATATTTTTTCATACCGAACGTTGATCTTCCTTCAAAACAGCCGGTAAACAATCGCGCGCCATCACTTCGACACGACATTAGATTTGGCTTTTGTTCACACAGCGCTTAATTTTACAGTTACTAGGTCCCCGACCCGGGTTCAATGCCGGAATCAATCCCGGGAAGTGTTTGCTTTCACACAGAAGGCGACCCGGCAATGTTCCAGCGCGTGACGTGTAATGTACGAGTCGAAAACGCTAGGCACGTTATACTTTCACTGAAGCAAGCAAACGATCTCGGCGTCAGCGCGGAAAGTGAGGAACTAACTGATCTCTGCTTCATTACAGTTTGCACATATTTATTAATTGCAAACGTAGATCTTTCTTCAAAACAGCCGAAAGAGTCAATCAATCAATCAATCACCTTTATTTATATAGTGCTTTAAACAAAATACATTGCGTCAAAGCACTGAACAACATTCATTTGGAAAACAGTGTCTCAATATTGCAAAATGATAGTTAAAGGCAGTTCATCATTGAATTCAGTGATGTCATCTCTGTTCAGTTTAAATAGTGTCTGTGCATTTATTTGGAATCAAGTCAATGATATCACTGTAGATGAAGTGACCCCAACTAAGCAAGCCAGAGGCGACAGCGGCAAGGAACCGAAACTCCATCGGTGACAGAATGGAGAAAAAAACCTTGGGAGAAACCAGGCTCAGTTGGGGGGTCAGTTCTCCTCTGACCAGACGAAAACCAGTAGTTCAATTCCAGGCTGCAGCAAAGTCAGATTGTGCAGAAGAATCATCCGTTTCCTGTTGTCTTGTCCTGGTGCTCCTCTGAGACAAGGTCTTTACAGGGGATCTGTATCTGGGGCTCTAGTTGTCCTGGTCTCCGCTGTCTTTCAGGGCAGTAGAGGTCCTTTCTAGGTGCTGATCCACCATCTGGTCTGGATACGTACTGGATCCGGGTGACTGCAGTGACCCTCTGATCTGGACACAGACTGGATCTCATGGCCACGGTGACCTCGGAACAAGAGAGAAACAGACAAATATTAGCGTAGATGCCATTCTTCTAATGATGTAGAAAGTACGGTGTTATGTGAAGTGTTTCCGGTTACGGTTTACCTAATTAATGCAGCATAAAAATCCTTAAACGGATTTGGATATTAAAAGCATATTAGTATGTTATGTGTATGCCAGGTTAAAGAGATGGGTCTTTAATCTAGATTTAAACTGCAAGAGTGTGTCTGCCTCCCGAACAATGTTAGGTAGGTTATTCCAGAGTTTAGGCGCCAAATAGGAAAAGGATCTGCCGCCCGCAGTTGATTTTGATATTCTAGGTATTATCAAATTGCCTGAGTTTTGAGAACGTAGCGGACGTAGAGGAGTATAATGTAAAAGGAGCTCATTCAAATACTGAGGTGCTAAACCATTCAGGGCTTTATAAGTAATAAGCAATATTTTAAAATCTATACGATGTTTGATAGGGAGCCAGTGCAGTGTGGACAGGACCGGGCTAATATGGTCATACTTCCTGGTTCTAGTAAGAACTCTTGCTGCTGCATTTTGGACTAGCTGTAGTTTATTTACCAAGCGTGCAGAACAACCACCCAATAAAGCATTACAATAGTCTAACCTTGAAGTCATAAATGCATGGATTAACATTTCTGCATTTGACATTGAGAGCATAGGCCGTAATTTAGATATATTTTTGAGATGGAAAAAATGCAGTTTTACAAATGCTAGAAACGTGGCTTTCTAAGGAAAGATTGCGATCAAGTAGCACACCTAGGTTCCTAACTGATGACGAAGAATTGACAGAGCAACCATCAAGTCTTAGACAGTGTTCTAGTTTATTATAAGCAGAGTTTTTAGGCCCTATGATTAACACCTCTGTTTTTTCTGAATTTAGCAGTAAGAAATTACTCGTCATCCAATTTTTTATATCGACTATGCATTCCATTAGTTTTTCAAATTGGTGTGTTTCACCAGGCTGCGAGGAAATATAGAGCTGCGTATCATCAGCATAACAGTGAAAACTAACACCATGTTTCCTGATGATATCTCCCAAGGGTAACATATAAAGCGTGAAGAGTAGCGGCCCTAGTACTGAGCCTTGAGGTACTCCATACTGCACTTGTGATCGATATGATACATCTTCATTCACTGCTACGAACTGATGGCGGTCATATAAGTACGATTTAAACCATGCTAATGCACTTCCACTGATGCCAACAAAGTGTTCAAGTCTATGCAAAAGAATGTTGTGGTCAATTGTGTCAAACGCAGCACTAAGATCCAATAAAACTAATAGAGAGATACACCCACGATCAGATGATAAGAGCAGATCATTTGTAACTCTAAGGAGAGCAGTCTCAGTACTATGATACGGTCTAAATCCTGACTGGAAATCCTCACATATACCATTATTCTCTAAGAAGGAATATAATTGTGAGGATACCACCTTTTCTAGTATCTTGGACAGAAAAGGGAGATTCGAGATTGGTCTATAATTAACAAGTTCTCTGGGGTCAAGTTGTGGCTTTTTTATGAGAGGCTTAATAACAGCCAGTTTGAAGGTTTTGGGGACATATCCTAATGACAATGAGGAATTAATAATAGTCAGAAGAGGACCTATGACTTCTGGAAGCACCTCTTTTAGGAGCTTAGATGGTATAGGGTCTAACATACATGTTGTTGGTTTAGATGATTTAACAAGTTTATACAATTATTCCTCTCCTATAGTAGAGAATGAGTGGAACTGTTCCTCAGGGGTCTATAGTGCACTGTCTGATATGATACGGTAGCTGACGGCTAAATGGTTGCAATTTTATCTCTAATAGTATCGATTTTAGAAGTAAAGTAGTTCATAAAGTCATTACTGTTGTGGTGTTGGGAAATGTCAACACTTGTTGAGGCTTTATTTTTCGTTAATTTAGCCACTGTATTGAATAAATACCTGGGGTTATGTTTGTTTTCTTCTAAAAGAGAAGAAAAGTAATCAGATCTAGCAGTTTTTAATGCTTTTCTATAGGATATGCTACTTTCCCGCCAAGCAATACGAAATACCTCTAGTTTTGTTTTCCTCCAGCTGCGCTCCATTTTTCGGGCTGCTCTCTTTAGGGTGCGAGTATGCTCACTATACCATGGTGTCAAACTGTTTTCCTTAACCTTCCTTAAGCGTAAAGGAGCAACTGTATTTAAAGTGCTAGAAAAGAGAGAGTCCATAGTTTCTGTTACATCATCAAGTTGTTCTGAGGTTTTGGATATGCTAAGGAATTCGGATACATCAGGAAGATAACTTAAAAAGCAGTCTTTTGTGGTAGAAGTGATGGTTCTTCGATACTTGTAACAAGAAGTAGAATTTACAATTTTGGCTATATGAAGTTTACACATAACTAAATAATGATCTGAGATATCATCACTTGGCTGAATAATTTCAACACTATCAACATCAATTCCATGTGACAGTATTAAATCTAGAGTATGATTTCGACAATGAGTAGGTCCTGAAACATATTGTCTAACACCAATAGCGATAACGTGCCTCATCACTTCGACACGGCATTAGATCTGGCTTTTGGTCACACATCGCTCATCCCGGCAATGTTACTAGGTCCCCGACCCGGGTTCAATGCCGGAATCAATCCTGGGACGTGGTTGCTTTCACACAGAAGGCGACCCGGCAATGTTCCGGCAATATGCCGGGTCCGATGTGCAGTGTGAATGGGGCTTTTGTGAGATCATTCACACAGTTTTTTTTTTTTTTTTTTGCGGTGTATAGACTCTTTAGCAAACTTAACATCTCTAGCAACGCATTTCATTACTAAAATCTTTTGATTTTAATCACGTAAATATAGTTAAATGATAGTCATTTGGATGGCTTCGCAGTTTCTCACATGTAGTGATCACTAAGTCTTTAAGGCACTGTTTACAGACCTAAGACAGGTTGGATGCAGTATTTAATTTAAAGTGGCCGACAATGAGGCTGTGAGGCATGACTTAGTCACAACCTACAACTTTAAAAACTGTTTGATAGAGTTTTTGTCTGAAAGTGTTTTTTTGTTTTTTTTTTTTTTTTTTTTTACATTCCATTAAACACTTCAGTCCCTCAAAGCCTCGTTTTCATCCCAGTCAAAAATTAAATCTGGCACAAAGGTCTGTGGCAGCATTAGCTTTCTACAGACTGCTCATCCTGAATAAGACAACTAATTAAGCAAAAAGGCACTGAATCAGAAAGGCCACATTCAGGTCGCGAGGATTTTCACACAAGCTTGTTTGAAGAAATTTTTCAAGATATTCTAAGATGAACACAGAAAACTGTCAGCTTTGTTATGTCTGGCTGGTTCAGGTGTGTCATATTCATATCTTCTTATTAATTGTTCAGTGGATGCTGTCACGACCAAGACTGAGAGGAAATGGTTGGAAAGGGACAGAGGAGACAGGTAGGACATGTACCATCTTATGTGATGTGGATACTTAAAGATGGACAGAGGACATCAGCTTGCATGAACAACACAGGTCCAAAAAGGACAATGAAGGATCTAAAGGAGGGATTTATAAAAATGTCAGCAGTAGAGAGGGGAGTGTGTGTTTTGCAGTAAAACATGACACAAACCCAGTGATTCAACCTATACAAAGTAGATGGAAGTTTGCATGAGAGATCTGACAACCAGATATTAGGGACTTTAAGCAACAACAGTTGATGGAATGGCAATGGCAAAGAACATGCGCTTGCGCAACTTTAAAATCCTACTTCGTGACGTGTACATTGTAATGGTCTACCCTGGGAGTACAACAAATTTGCAGTAGTCACTACTATGTGACAGATTAAAAGGCGAGTATATTTTGCATTGTAAATCTAGATTTTTAGACTTATTGGCATCATACAAGACTAAAAACTCTTCTTCTGACAATAAGTTGAGTGTTCCTTTGGCTCAGTAGTAGAGCATTGCATTAGCAATACAAAAGGTTGTGGGTTTGATTCCCATAGAACACAAAAACGTTAGCCTGAATGCACTTTAAGTTACTGTGGATATATTTTAATTTAAGTTGTCGTTTAATGCCAAAAGCACGGTTTCTCTTGCCCCCATTTAAATAAAAATTTTATTATGCTAAAGATAAAAGATTGAATGTTTCACAGTCCTCTCAGTTGTTGCTGTTGCTTTAGTGTTAAGCATTGCTTAAAGTCCCTAGTAGTTCCAAGAAAGCAACAACAGCCATTGCTTTTCTATTTCTGGGTCAAAACACACAATGTTAGGTTAAAGTGTTCCTCTAACACCTCCGAATTCAGTGTAAGAGTGCAACGCTTCATTTATAAGCTGCTCGGATCTGATCTCTCAGCATCAGATGCACATCTGATGTCGCCTCTGTTCTGTGTAAATGAAATACTGCTTGAGAGCTGCTTTACACTTTGATGTTTTCCTGACAACTAACTTTTCTTTTTTTTTTTTCTTGGCTGTCAAATCGTTGCAGTCTGGATCTATTTTCCCCTCCTAACATAAGATTAAAGTGTTTCAATGCACAAAACCAACTGAGAAAATAGAATAAGATGAGCCAGCTCAGTTTTAATGCAGGACTACAGATGATCGAGAAGGGTTTCACAGGATTTCTCTCAGTGCTCCGGATGGATGGATGAACAGATTAAGAGTGAGCGGAGGTGAAGCGTGTTTGGCGTTGCCCAGATAAGGAGGCTGTGATGGTCAGATTATAGACGCAAATGCTCAGCTCTGTTCAGTGAAGGCTGGGCTCAGGCGGAGCGCCAGTGTAAATGGGACATTAAGAAACATCAGTAAATGACACCCACAGATGGGATGGACTCGCTCCAGGTGCCGCTGTCTGATGCCAGTATTGCTGATAGCTGTAATATACAGAAATAAATTAAAGTGTCAGAAACACTGGTGTCTGTTCATCTGAAAAAGTTCCTTATACATTAGTTAGCACTGGATTCACACTGTAGGGTCGACTGATGATCAGAATTTATGAAATGAGCCTCTTGAAGATCATGGGCCCTATTTTAACGATCTTAATGCAAAGTGTAAAGCACACAGCGCAGGTGAACTCAGGGCATGTCCAAATCCACTTTTGCTATTATAACGACAGAAAAATGGTCCATGCACTGGGGTGCATTTTTGGAATGGGTCGTCCCTATTTTCTTAATAAGTAATGGGCATTCAATAAACCAATCAGAATGTCATCTCTCATTCCGTTTAAGAGCGAGATGCGCTCGCTCCATGGCGGATTGCTATTTACATGGCAGAATTTGTTGGTGGAAAAGCTGAATGCTTCTCAGGCGAAGAAAGATCATCTACGGGACAAGCGGGAATCCACCAAAGCTTCCCGAAGTGAAGAAGGCATGGGATGAAGTAAAATTTCATTCATCATTGTTAGTAATAGGCCGAATTGCAAATAGGTATCCTAGTTTTAATACACGCAATGACTATCCATCATTACATTTGTATATGTAGCCTAATATTATTTTACACTGTAATCCTTTTGTTTTTAATATTTGGAATGTTTGTGTGATGCACCCCTGTGTGTAATAAGCAAAGTCATCATGCACTTTGGACCGCCCAGAGGCGCAATTTCTACCAACGCGCTCTTTAAATAACAAAACAATATTGTGCCATTGACTTTAGACTTTAGACCAGGTTTGAGTTGGTGTATGGCGCAGCTCATTAAAATAGCAATGCGCCAGCAATACGCCTGAAAACACCTATTTTTTAGACCAGCACGCCCATGGGCGCACAAATGGGCGCAAATGGATTTGGTAATTAAATGACGTGGCGCTGGATGGGAAAATGCGAACCTGAATCTGAACAGAACTGGTCACAACACACAGTTTAAAATAACACAGAGTTACAATTCAAAGCAACTAGTTCCCCACAACTAAAAAAACTAACATATTTTACATATTGGAATAAATAAACACAATTACACAACTGAATGCAATCCACTCTTCTGGATTTAAGATAATAAACAGGTAAGATTTAAAATGCTTTCTTCAGTAAGATCAGTTATATAAATGTATATATATATATATATATATATATATATATATATATATATATATATATATATATAGACATTTTATTAAAAAAGGATGCATTAAATTGATCAAAAGTGACACTAAATGCATTTGTAATTTTACAAAATATTTCCATTTTGTTTTGAACTTTATATTCATGCTTGAATCCTGAAAAATAAAATGTAGCATGGTCTCCATAAAAAAAATAAAAAAAAAACATTTGGCAGCACAACTGTTTAGAAACATAGATAATAATCAGAAATGTTTCTTGATCATCAAATCATCATATAAGAATTTAATGATTTCTGAAGATCATGTGACACTGAAGACTGGAGGAATGATGCTGAAAATACAGCAATCAGTTACAGTTTAAAAGATATTCACAGCTATTTGAAATTGTAATACAATTACAGTTTTTACTTTTTTTTATCAGATAAATGCATCCTTGGTGTGGAGAAGAAACTTACACACACACACAAAACTCTTACTGATGTATGTATAGGAAAACATATTTCTAGTTATAGCAGTTCTTCAGCAGTAATTCTGAATGGTGCACGGTTCCAGTTACACACACACAGATGTGAAGAGGTCCTGCAGCTATTGAAATAAATGAAATGGAAGAATAATGACTTTTCCTTCACTGTAGAGGTTTGTGCACCTGTGTGTGTGTGTGTGTGTAAGTAACACACTTCCCATGGTTTAGCTTTATCAGTGTTTAATAGTGCATGCAGCACAGTTTCACTCAGCCGTCTCTCTCTCTCTCTCTATCTCTCTCTCTCTCTCTCTCTCTCTCTCCAGGAGCATGTGGAGGGACAAAACTGCCACTGCTGTAAACAGGGATTCTATAATCTCTGTGGAGACCATCTCCGTGGATGCGAGAAGTGCTACTGTTCTGGTCTAGCCAGCCCGTGTGCTGAATCCCACTGGGACTACAGTAATGTAGGAGACAATGCGTTCCATAACCAGTGTGTGTGTGTGTGTGTGTGTGTGTGTGAGAGAGAGAGAGAGAGAGAGGTCTCATTTCTCATTAGTTACACCAGGGGCGTCGCTAGGCCCTTTTTAGGGGGGCTTCAGCCCCCCTAAACTTATGCCCAGCCCCCCTAAAAATTATTTGATTAATTAATTAGTGATCGCTTCAGTCCCCTTTAAAATCTCATTTGAAACGGTGGCAAGCTGCATCAAGTTCCGGCTCCTCCCCTTATCTGAGTCTGCATGGATTCAGCGCGTTTTTCAATCCACAGGGGCGCCGAGCAGAGCGAACATCAGAGAGTACAAGGTGTGTGTGTGTGCGTGTGCGTGTGCGCGTGTGTGTGTGCGTGCGTGTGTGTGCGTGCGTGTGTGCGTGTGGTGTGTGTGTTCTCGCATCCAATACCAGTACGTCTTCGCTGCGTTCACTTTCAGCCTTTATCACAGTGTGACAGATTTTTTTTTTCTTCCAACAAAAAATGAAGCGATTAACACCCATGAAAACATACGTTAGAAAACGATCATGATTTATTTTAATTTACTTTTTGAAATTGAAAACATATTATTGTGTATTTCGGCATTACATTATGCAGCCATGCAAAATAAATTATTAACGACACACATCATTGTCTGAAAGTACTAAATGGCACAGAGAGAGAAACATCATGTGGAGTTATTTTGTTTTCTATTATTAAACATAATTTTGTATTAAGTAATAATTAATCATTAGTGTATCATGATACATATATTAGAGTAAGAGTAGGCTAAAGGGATCTGTGATTTTTTTTTTTAAGTAATTGATTTATAGAAGTGGCAAATTGATAATGATGTTATTTTTAATAAATATAAATAAATATAGAACAGATTAAACATATTGCCAATAGACAATTACATTAATACATGTTTTGTCTATATTCTTAATGAATATTAGCTGGTTAGTTAAATGATTTGAAATGAAATAAATGTTCAGGGGCTGACTTGATGTATAACAAACCGTATTGTTGATTATAAAGGCTAAAAAGCTAAAAATTAATAATAATAATAATAATAAAAATAAAATATAATAATTTATATTTCATTGTAGATGGATATACAACATTTTTTTTTTTGTCGTGCGGGAGTAGGTCTGCAAATGAGCAACAGTCAGGTGAGAATAGAACAGACAGCCTCACACACACAATACCACTGTGTTCCCAAGATTCATTGCAGTCATTGAACCCTTATGTTGTTTTAATTTTCTGCCAATTTCCACGTACATTTCATAAGAAAAAGCAGTGGTATCATCAAAGGATAAACATGAATGTCCTAATACTGAATCAGGAAGTCTTTATTGTAAAAAAAATAAAAAATAAAATAAAAAAATCTACATTCCCAATTCAAAATTTTCCAGTGACTGGTCACATGTAAAAAACTGTATTAGTTTTTTTTACAGTGTTATATATGGCTCAGTCAGTACTCCTACTCCCATATATGAAATACAGGGAATACAATGGAATAGTGGATTGCAATAAGGTTAGTAGTATACAACCCTACCCTAATAGTAAAATAATATTTTCTAATCATACCCTTGTTGGGGGCTGAGCCCCCCTAAAATCAAAATCTTAGAATCGCCCCTGAGTTACACTATCTTAAATCTTTCCTTGCCTAGTGGGATTCAGTCTTATTAAGCAGTAATGGCTGTTCTTACACATATGCACACATGGACGATTCACATGGATATTTTCCAGTTTAATGAGTGAACAAAAGTTGCTGGTCATCATCATACTTAGAAGTGAACTGTCATGAGCGCAGTCTTTACACATACACACAAAGAGGACAGAAGTTAGGAAGGGTAAAAGGTTAATAGTGTATGGGGCCCTGGCATTTTTTTGCTTCAATTTGTGTGTGTGTGTTTAAGAGAGAGAAGCTACCAGCATCTGTCTGTTCAATTAAGCTGACCTCGAGTTGTCTTTTCAGAGCTCCACTAGCTTTAATTACGGCTGTGTGTGTGTGTGTGTGTGTGTGTGTGTGTGTGTGTGTGTGTGTGTGTCAATACACTGCTCATGCATGTGTGAAGGACTGGTGGTGGTGGTGTGTGTGTATTCTGTGGCTTTGATGTACAGGCAGATCTTTATGACTTTAACTGTTTTATTAAGTGGTCAAACATTGTCTTACTCACAAAAATACACTGGAAAGGCCTGAAATTTGGTCCTGTATACTGATAGCGCTGCAGATCATTTTACTAATTTCTAATGGTTCTGCAATTATAATACTTAATTAAATTCCTGTAAATAGTTATTCAGTATAACAATTTGAACGGGTAAATGAATGTACACAATTGAACCAATCAAGCTTTCTGTAAGACTGTAATTTTACTAGCAACGCCAGTGAATCCAGTTATACTCACTAAAAGGGCTGATAGCTCAAAAAAAAAAAAAAAAAATATGTAGTGTGATTGCTCTTAATTTTGTTTATTTAGATTTATTTTTATTTTAAGTTTAAATAATTAAATTCAAAAAGGCACTGCCTTGCACTAAAGAAATCAACCCCGAATCACCATCTACAGTAGTATCAACTAAGTTAAAAAACGACAACATGAATATAATTTAGCACATGTATGTATTCATTTAATAGTTGAAAAGGAATGTAATATCATTGATATTAAAAAAAGAAAAGGTCTAAAATATGGTTAACTTCATCCCGTCTATCTATCTATCTATCTATCTATCTATCTATCTATCTATCTATCTATCTATCTATCTATCTATCAATCAATCTATCTATCTATCTATCTCTCTCTCTCTCTCCCTATAATATATATATATATATATATATATATATATATATATATATATATATATATATATATATATATATATATATATATATATGTGTGTGTGTAATGAACCAGAACTTGACATGGGATCCATATGCAGGCTTTATTGCAGAAACTCGTAGTCGTACAGGCAATGGTCAAGACCAGCAATATCAGCAACGTAGGGAGAACAGAGAATCAAAATCCAGTAACAAGCAAGGGTCGGTAGGTAGGCAGCAAAGGTACGTAAAGGATATCAAACAGGATCGGCAACAGGAAAACAAACACGGGTAGTAACGCTCAGAAATGACAGACACAGCAAATCAAGACTTCGCGTTGAGTTATGGTGATAGTCCAGCTTATATAAAAGTCCTGATGAGTTGCACCTGTGATGGTGATCAGAGTCCAAGGACGGGGCTTGTGGGAAATGTAGTGTAGTCAGTGTAAATTAAATGGATGGATGCGTGTGTGTCAGTATTCAGGTGAGGGTGCCCTCTGCTGGCCAGGGAATCACGGGGTTTGTCTCCGTGACAGAGCCCCCCGCGAGCGACTCCTGGCGCGAGGAGGCAACCAACGTCAGGGTCTACCACGGGGTCGAGGGGCCGGTCTTCCATTGTGTAAGCGATGAAATTCATCGATGAGATTAGGATCTAGAATATCCTCAGAATTTACCCAAGAGCGTTCCTCTGGACCGTACCCCACCCAGTCGACCAGATACTGCAGGATTCTTCCCTGACGTCTGGAATCGAGTAATTCCTGGACTTGGTAAGCCTCCTCGTCCTCAATGGTGATGGGTTGAGGGGCCTGCTCACGGGACCTCCCCTCTCCCTCGTCTCTGGGACCAGCAGCAGGCTTGAGCAGGGATACATGAAAGGTAGGAGAAATACGATTTGTGTGAGGAAGTGCCAGCCTGAAGGAAACTGGTGTTATCTGTCTCGTGATCTGGAATGGACCCACGTACCTTGGACTCAATTTGCGGTATGGAAGCCAGAGACGAAGATCCTGTGTTGATATCCACACCCATTGACCCGGCTGGTAGTTGGGAACTGGGCGCCTTCTGCGATCCGCTTGCTCCTTTTGCCTTCAAACAGCATGTTGAAGGTGAACATGAGCCCAATTCCAGACCTCCTAGCTGCACGTCATCCAATCGTTTACGACCGGCACGTCCGTTGGCTCCCCTGACTATGGGAACATTGGCGGTTGGAACCCCTGTACACATTTAAAGGGAGTCAGACCAGTTGAGGGTTTGAGAAGGGAGTTTGTCAATTGTCAAGGGGGGCATGTTTAGACCCGAGATGGCGCCAGGATGTTTGCTGGCTTGCCACAGTCTGTCCTTGTCTCTTTTGTTTGTATTGTTTTTTGTTTGTTTTATCACACGCTCTGTTTGCTCCCCTCTGGTAAATGATCACATGATGCTTCTTAATATTCGATCGGCTGTGACCGGTTGTTTATTTAGCGATCCCAGAGATGATTGGCATCTGCACTCGCATTTTGAGCCAGTCGCATTGAGGAAAATGTGCTACCTGCCGGGATGTCTGTGCATGTTGAGGAAACGGCGAAGGAAGCATGGGAAGCGTGCTGGAGTCCTTGTGAGATCGAAAAGGATCGGAAAGTTTCCAGTCATCGGACCAGTTTCTTTGATGGCGGAGGCCGTGATCGTGAACTTGAGATGTTCATACATTGTGCCTGTCTTTCCGTCTTCGGTGCTGATGCCTCAGTCATCGCGGATGGTGTACGTGAAGCGACAGTCTGCAGATCGAGGAGTTAATCATCGGAATCTTCGCTATTTACATGACAGTGGACCGGTACCATTCTATGATTCCTCTCTGCGATCTTCTTATGCCACTCCCACTCCAGTGACAATGGCGTTGATAAACGCGAGATCTCTGGCAAATAAGACCTTCACCCTGAACGATCTTTTTCTTTCTCATGAAATTGATTTTTTATTTATAACTGAGACTTGGCTTAATGCTGGTGAAATGACTTCTCTTTCTGAACTTTCTCCTCCTGGCTGCAGTTTTTTCAGTACCCCTAGGTCTGTTGGTCGTGGCGGTGGTCTTGCAGTTGTTTTTAAAGACAAGTTTAAATGTAGACTTTCACCTTCTGCGTCTTTTAGCTCTTTTGAATCTTTTGTTAATTATGCTGAATTTTGATTTATAGACCCCCATACTCTCATGGGGATTTTATACAGGAGTTTTCTGAATTTTTATCTGGTATTGTCCCTTCTTTTGACAGTATTTTAATATTGGGGGATTTTAATATACATGTGTGCTGTCCTTCAAAGCCCCTGGTTAAAGAATTTTGACATTTATTAGAGTCGTTTGATTTTTTACAATGTGTTTCGGGTCCAACTCATGAACGTGGTCATACGCTTGACCTTGTATTATCTTTGGGATTTTCTATTGATAGCGTGACGATTGTTGATACAGTTTTTTCTGACCATAAGACTGTTATTTTAAATTCTAACTTTCCTTGTGTTGTGCCGGGTAATACTGTTTCTGCCTCGATTTCGCATACTTAATCCATGTACAGTGAGTAGTTTTTCAGCTGTTTTAAATGTCTCTCCATTATTTTCATTGATCGAGTCACACTCTCCCTGTATGGGTTTAGAAGAGTTGGTCAATCAGTTTAACTCTTCTTGCTTAGAGATTTTAGATGTTGTGGCTCCTGTCAAAGTCAGGGGAAGAAAGTCAAATCGCAGCCCTGGTTGAACAGTACTACCCGTGCTCTTAGGCAGGAGTGTAGGAGGTCTGAACGCAAATGGGTTAAAGATAAATTACAAGTCTCTTATGAGATTTTGAAGAACCGTTTGAATGAGTATCAAAGAACTGTTAAATTGGCTAGATCAAATTATTTTTTATGTCATCTCCAGAAACTGTAATAATTCTAGAGTACTTTTCTCTACTGTAAATACTGTTCTTCATCCTACTGCTGCTCCTGCATTCACTCCTTCTGCTGACTGTGTGAAGAGTTTTTAAACTTTTTTTATTGGTAAGGTTGATGGAATTAGATCTGTAATTTCATCTATTGGCAATGATTTTATTGTTTCTGTTGCCCCTCAGAACCAACTGACCAGTTTCATGCCTGTTTCTTTGCAGGAGCTTAAGGATATAACTGCTAATTTAAAGTCCACCAGGTCTCCTGGTGATGTGCTCCCTTCTTCTCTATTTAAGCAGGTACTTGATTCAATTGGCCCAAGTGTTCTGTCTATTATAAATATTAGCTTGTCATCTGGTGTTGTTCCGGTTAGTTTTAAGCACGCAGTTATTCAGCCCTTTTAAAAAAAAAAAAAAAACAGCTTAGACCCATTTGACATGAGTAGTTTTCGTTCAATTTCAAAATTGCCTTTTATTTCAAAGATACTAGAAAAAATTGTGCACGCACAGCTTAATGACTTTTTAATTAGGAATAACATCTGCGATAGATTCCAGTCAGGTTTTAGAGTTGGTCATAGTACAGAATCGTCTCTTTTGAGGGTGTCTAATGATATCCTACGAGGTGTTGATTCTGGAAACTGCGTTGTCTTGTTGTTGTTAGATCTTACAGCGGCATTTGATACAGTTGATCACAATATTCTCATTGATCGTCTTAGGGATCAGGTTGGTATTCAGGGCTTAGCCCTGAAATGGTTCTCTTCTTATTTGAAGTATAGGACTCTTTCAGTCAGCTTAGGGGATTATTTTTCTTCCATTGCCCCCCTTGTGTGTGGGGTTCCACAGGGCTCTGTACTGGGACCAATTTTATTTTCCCTTTATATGCTCCCTCTAGGTTCTATTTTTGAAAAATTTCGGATTCAGTTTCATCTTTATGCAGATGATTCTCAAATTTATGTACCACTGAAACATGGGCATAAAAGTGCCATTCAGTCTCTTCATGCATGTTTGGCAGAAGTTAAGTGCTGGCTTGCAAATAACTTTCTCCAATTAAACGAGGATAAGACTGAGCTCATTTTATTTGGAAGTAAGGGGTGTGTGGATGATGATTGCTTGGGGTTGTTTCCTGGGAAAAAACTGTCTAGCGTGAGGAACCTTGGAGTCATTTTTGACTCTGAGCTTAAATTTGAGCAGCAAATTAATGCTGTTGTTAAGAATAGTTTCTTCCTTCTTAGATCAATTTCTAAATTAAAATCTATTCTTACTTTTAATGATATGGAGAAAGTTGTTTATGCCTTTGTGTCTTCACATTTGGATTATTGTAATGTATTGTATCTCGGTGTGAGTCAGGCTTCTCTCTCTCGTTTGCAGCTCGTTCAGAACTCAGCTGCCAGACTTTTAACGGATACTAAGAAAAGAGAACACATTACTCCGGTTGCTCCTTACAGTTCCACGAACGTGTTTAAAATGTAAAGGTGATCGGGCATTTCTGTTGCAGCTCCTAGGCTTTGGAATGACCTTCCTCTGTCAGTTAAAACTTGTCCTCCATTGGGTGTTTTTCAGAGTGCGCTTAAAACTTATTTGTTTTCTTTAGCTTTTGACAATGCTTTGTAAGTGTGTATGTCATATGTCTGTTTTTTGTTTTTTGTTTTTATGTTTCTCTTTTATACTTTCTGTACAGCACTTTGGTTCCACTTGTGGTGTTGAAAGGGCTTTATAAATAAAGTTGAGTTTAGTAAAGTTCAGTTGAGTTCTGCGCATATTCTGCCCATAGTAAATATCGAGCCCAATCGTAGGTTCTCAGAAAGCAATTCAATTCCTGGTTGAGCCTCTTCACTTGTCCGTTGGCCTGGGGATGATAACCAGAGGTGAGACTGACATTGACATCCAAGGCTTTGAAAAAGGCTGACCATAGTTGAGAGGTGAATTGAGGTCCTCGATCTGACACGATGTCCTCGGGTAAGCCGTATAACCGGAAGACCCAATTGCAAAGATGTTCTGCAGTCTGGAGAGCTGTGGGTAGTTTGGGTAATGGAATGAGTCTGCAGGCTTTGGAGAATCGATCAATGATGGTAAGTATGGTAGTGTGGCCTTGTGAATTGGGAAGATCCGTAATTAAGTCTATGGCAATGTGAGACCATGGTCATTGTGGAATGGGGAGTGGTTGAAGGAGGCTGGTGGGAGATTGTTTGGATGATTTGTGGATGGTACAGTTGTTGCACTGTTGTATGTAGTTGGCTGTGTCCTTGTGTAGTGATTCCCACCAGAAGCGGTTCTCCAGCTGATTAATGGTGGCTGTGATACCTGGATGACCGGATGATGGATGGCAGTGAACTTGACTGATGACCTGATCACGAAGATGTTCAGGGACGAAGATTCTATCAACTGGACAGGCCACTGGGGTTTCGTTCTGCTCCCTGTATTGTTTTAGCAGAGTCATGATGTCCCATTGAATGGGGGCAACTACTACATGAAAAGGCAAAATGGGTTCTGGATCTATTAGAATGTCCTCCTCCTCGAATTGACGTGAGAGAGCATCCTTCTTGGTGTTCTTGGAGCCCGGTTGATAAGTTACAGAAAAGTCGAATCGGGTGAAGAACAGGGACCATCTAGCTTGGCGAGGGTTAAGGCGTTTCGCGGTGCGTAAGCAGCAGGTGGAGGATCACACAGCTAACAACAGCACCACCACGGCAGCGCCTCAGTGGTCGAATCTGCAGCTAACAACAGCACCACCACAGCAGCGCCTCAGGTGGACAACCATACAGCTACAACAGCACCATCACAGCAGCACCTCAGGTGATCAACCATACAGCTACAACAGCACCACTACAGCAGCACCTCAGGTGAATGTTCATACAGCTACAACAGCACCACCACAGCATCACCTCAGGTGAACGATCATACAGCTACAAAGGCACCTCCACAGCAGCACCTGAGGTGGACAAGTCTGCAGCTAACAACAGCACCACCACAACAGCACCTCAGGTGAACAATCATATAGCTACAACAGCACCACCACAACAGCGCCTCAGGTAAACATTCATACATCTACCACAGCAGTACCTCAGGTGAACGATCATACAGCCTCAACAGCACCACCACAGCAGCGCCTCAGGTGAATGATCATGCAGCTACAACAGGACCACTACGGCAGCACTAATGTCTAAGACTGCTGATTGTTTCTATAACAACCGGGAAGCTTCTAATGGCAGCTGCAGTGACATGCTGACTTAGTGTTCGGCTCTTTCAATCAGAAGTTGGGGCTCCCTCACTCAGCTCAGCTGGTCTCCTTCAACCTCCAATTCTATTTCCAAAACCTCTTTCCATTCTCCCCTTCCCTCCCTCCCTTCCTGCATCTTCCAACACACCCCACTCAAAGACATCTTTTCATCCCAACATCCCTTCTTCCACCCTTCCTTCAGCCTATTCTACCCTCTCTTTACCTCTCAATCGCACTCTCTCTGTCACGTACGGTGATACAGTAAGCACAATCCAACAGAATAAACAGTCCAGGCCGGGTCAAAACCAGAAGTTCCAAAACATAAACACAAACAAAAACACACGCGAAAGGCAGACTCAGGAAAGTAACATCCATACGACAAGGACTCCATGACAAAGACTCAAACAGACCGGGTATAAATACACAGAAGGATAATGGGGAAACAGGAGACAGGTGGGGAACAATCAATTAACTTAATCAAGGAGGAAGGTGACCAAATAAGGGAACAGGAAGTGATGAGATGACAGACACCGTGGGAACGGAGGACACCTAGTGGACACCCAGGGAACACAACCCAGACACTGTGAAAGAACCCCCCCTCTACGTAGTGGCTTCCAGACGCTCCACGATAGACAAAACAGAGACCAGGAGGGAGGCGGACAGGTGGAGGCTCAGGGGGAGGGACGGAGGGCCAGAATAACTGAGGGGAACAGGGACAGGAGTGAAGACACAAAACAAGAAACAAACAGTAAAATGAACCCCCCCCCCCCCCCCCCCAGGGTGGAGCAGAAGACCACCATATCCGTGTGGTCGGAGCGGAAGCCCCCCAGGGCGGAGCAGAAGACCACCACGTCCTCGTGGTTGCCGCCAGAGTCCCCCAGGGCGGAGCAGATGACCACCACGTCCTCGTGGTCACCGCCAGAGTCCACCAGGGCGGAGCCGATGACCACCACGCCCCTGAGGTTGAGGCCGGAGTCCCCCAGGGCGGAGCAGCAGACCACCCAGTGACTTGACTTGTCTCTGGAAGGTCCCCGGTGACTAGCCCTGACTCTGGAAGGTCATCGGTGACTGGCCCTGACTCTGGAGGGTAATCGGTGACTGGCCCTGGCTCTGGAGGATCATTGTACTCCTGACTCGACTCTGGAGGGTCCACTGGCACCTGACTCGACTCCTGAGAGTCCACTGGAACCTGACTCGACTCCTGAGAGTCCACCGGAACCTGACTCGACTCCTGAGAGTCCACCGGAACCTGACTCGACTCCTGAGAGTCCACCGGAACTTGACTCGACTCCGGAGAGTCCACCGTAACCTGACTCGACTCCGGAGAGTCCACGGAAATATGACTCAACTCTGGAGAGTCCACGGGAACATGACTCGACTCCGGAGAGTCCACCGTAACCTGACTCGACTCCGGAGAGTCCACGGAAATATGACTCGACTCCGGAGAGTCCACGGGAACATGACTCGACTCTGAGGAGTCCACCGGAACCTGACCCGACTCCGGAGAGTCCACGGGAATCTGACTAGACTCTGGTCTGTCTGTGAAGACCTGAAGCGCCTTGGCTTCGGGCACTGTCTCTGGAACGGTCTCGGGCACCGCCTGGGTCAAGGCATCAGAAGCGGCCTCAGACACTGCATCGGGAATGGCCTCGGGCACCGCCTCGGTAACGGCCTTGGGAACGGCCTTGGGAACAGTTTCGGGCACTGCATCGGGAACGGCCTTGGGCACCGCCCCGGCCTCCGGAACCGCATCGGGCACCGCCTCGGCCTCCAGAATGGCAACAGACCCTGCCTCTGCATCAAGAACCACCTCAGCCTCCGGAACAGCATCGGGCACCGCCTCGGCCTCCGGAACAGCATCGGGCACTGCCTCAGCATCGGGCACCGCCTCGGCCTCCGGAACTGCATCGGGCACCGCCTTGGCCTCCGGAACGGCAACGCTCTCTGCTTCGGCATCGGGCACCACCTCGGCCTCCGGAACAACATCGGGCACCGCCTTGGCCTCCGGAACAGCATCGGGCACTGCCTCAGCATCGGGCACCGCCTCGGCCTCCGGAACTGCATCGGGCACCGCCTCGGCCTCCGGAACAGCATCGGGCACCGCCTCGGCCTCCGGAACCCCATCGGGCACCGCCTCAGCCTCCGGAACAGCATCGGGCACCGCCTCGGCTTCCGGAACAGCATCGGGCACCGCTTCGGCTTCCGGAACAGCATCGGGGACCGCCTTGGGAACGTCCTCCTGGACGACAACGGCCCGCTGGGGAGCGTCCTCCTGGACGACAACGGCCCACTTGGGAACGCCTGTCTCCTCCTCCTCCGTCCTCCATGATGGCGAGTTGGTGGCCCTTTGACTGGCGACTCAGGCGTTGAGTCGGCCATCTTGCGCTGTGGCGCTGGGCTGGTGGCCATCTTGTGCTGTGGCTCTAAGCTGGCGACCATCTTGTACTGTGGTACTAGGCTGGCGGCCATCTTGGGTTGTGGCACTGGACTGGCGGCCATCTTGTACTGTGGCGCTGGACTGGCGGCCATCTTGTACTGTGGCGCTGGGCTGGCGGCCATCTTGTGCTGTGGCGCTGGGTCAGCGGCCATCTTGTGCTGAGGCGCAGGCTCAGCAGCCATCTTGTGCTGTGGCGCTGGGCTGGCGGCCATCTTGTCTGGAAACTCAGATGGGGTTGTTGCATCCCACTGAGCACGATGGTGCACGTAATCCGTAAACCCCCAAAAGTCCAGGATCTCCAACCCCTTCATCTCCCATTGAGGCAACGGATCATCCAGGCAATTATTAAACAAGTCCTTTAGTGCTTCATCATTGTATTCTAACCCGACTGCCAAAGTCCAAAACAATTGTGCCAGGCCACCCACCTTACTTCCCTTTTGACGAAGGGTGGTTAAATTCTGGAATCTCCCCCTCCGTTCTTCTATGGTGGCTGGGGAACAGATTCAAAATCTCACAGCGCTGGATCTCTGCAGGATGGAGTACTTATGTCACATACGGTGGTACAATAAGCACGGGAGAGATCCAAATGCAGTGAAAACAGGTTTATTTGAGGGGCAATCCAACAGAATAAACAGTCCAAGCCGGGTCAAAACCAGAAGTTCCAAAACATAAACACAAACAAAAACACACGGGAAAGGCACACTCAGGAAAGTAACATGCATACGACAAGGACTCCATGACATGGCAATGGGGAAACAGGAGACAGGTAGGGAACAATCAATTAACTTAAACAAGGAGGAAGGTGACCAAATAAGGGAACAGGAAGTGATGAGATGACAGACACCGTGGGAACGGAGGACACCTAGTGGACACCCAGGGAACACATCCCAGACACTGTGACACTCTCCCTACCTTCTCCTACCTCCTCCCCCCTTCTATATCCTCTCATCATCAATCCCCTCCCCCAACTCAAAGACATCCTTTCATCCCAACATCTTTTCTTCAACCCTTCCTTCAGCTTACTCAACCCTCTCTTTACCTCTCAATTGCACTTTCTCCCTACCTTACCTCCTCCCCCTTCCTATATCCTCTCATCCTCAACCCCCCCCCCCCCCCCCCCAACACACACACACACACTCAAAGACATCCTTTCATCCCAACATCCTTTCTTCTAGCCTTCCTTCAGCCACTGTCAGGACTGCCTCTCGTCTTGCAGGCGCCTTCACACCTGTGCATTCTGTGATGGAGCCATGCGAGAAACACCTGCTCTCATAACCCTACGACACCAGCAGACTGACTGGCAAAGCACTTCTGCACTACTATCAAGAACCTGACATAGTCAACAGACTACTAGCAGAAGAGGCTGAATTGAATCAATTTATCTTCTCTCCACGACACTCTCATTCCAACCATTAACCATATAATCACAACCACAGAATACTCCTTTACTTAGCAAGCCACGGAGCTGGCCGGCCAAACCCAATACCTCTAAATGCCAAGTCTTGCCTATCCATCATGAATCAGGTGAGGCTTCTGGGATGATTCATCATGAGCCTCATTCATTTGCAGATGCAGCCCTAGGATGTTGGTCTCTCTTCAGAAGCTAAAAAGGATTACGTTCTTCACCTCCTTGAAGACTTCAGATAGTTGCACCTTCATCAAACCTTCATAATGAGGATATCCACACTAATCTACATCTCTCATCCCAGCTGCATCCAACTGTATACTGATGCAACACCCTAAATAGACTTCAGCAGTTAATATGGTGGCTGCCGGGTTGATTCGGAACAGCCTCCGGAATTCAGTTCCTACAATCCATAGTCTCCACAGCATTATGAAACGTATCCCATAGTCATACAGTAATATAACATCCTTGAGTGTTTGAATAGTCCGAATCTACTCATCCGCTCAGATGATGCAGTAGAAATTGAAACCATAAATATGTGATGATTATGTTTGGCAGTTATGCAAGTCATGCATAGGCCCACTTAATCTACTCAACAACAATTCCTCCTCCGAGCAACTCCATACCATGACTCCTTAATCTCTTAAACTGACTCTTCATCTCGTTTCCTATTTCAGAAGTTAGACTTGGCTCCGGAATAAACATGCATCTCTCGCCAGTCATACCACAGACCAAACACCAAACATGCTTCTCAAGAAGTCATTCTTTATTGCCTTGCTCCAAGCATGATCTTCAGGATACCTCTCCGGCTGGAACTGTCTCAAAGCTTCCTTCCCATCAACCGACCCACCGTATATCTAAAATTTAACATTTTGCACTCAACCCTTCCTCAGATCCCCACGTGCATTTAAACCTACTTGAAGGATCAACTATTCCTATGAATAACCACTGGCTGCGATTGCATTCTCACACATTCATACTTCTAAAGGTACGAATAGGTATTAATATATACCGGGCCAACTCAAACCGCTCTGCTAGTCTCGTTCTCTCGAACCCACCTTTCCCTCCCTTTCTCATCCATTCACCCAACCTTATCCAACATTATATTTCTATCGGGTTGTATCAGGGGTCCTCGTTGTCTGGCCTAAATATATGCTAGAGACGGCACCCCCACCCTGAGTCTCCCTGAGCCATCAATTCAAGATGCCATGATCAACCTGACCATCATTCCATTCCCTCGACCCCTTCATCCTCTTTCTACTCTTCCCCAGTTTCGTAGCTTGTTTGTGGCGTGGTCCTAGCTAGTGAAGTTCTAATTTATTGAGAAGCACCTGTATATACTGTATATATTTATTACCAAACTCTTTTTTTCCCTTTTCTTAGTGCAAATTTAACATAAATAATGTTAATGAACAAAATAGTGCTTCATAGGACGTCAGAGGCTATTGTCTAATATTTGGCTACCAACATTCTTCAGAATACCTTCCTTTGTGTTCAACAGGATGAAAAAACACTTAACAGGACAAGTTCGAGAAAGCAGGGTAAGAGAATGATGACATAATTTTAATTTTTGAGAGAACTATTTGAGTTCTCTTTAAAATAAGATCACACTGTGCTAATAAAATTTGAAATGACATGAAATAACTGCTGAATGTATTCATAAACAAATGCAGATCTTTTATTAGTATATTTGTTAGTCTTGCAGTGCATTTAAATAGTCAGAAGTAAAAATAGACTATATCATCTGTCAAGCTTACCTGAGAACAGTATAAACAAACAAAAATAGTGACACTTAGGAAAAGAAACACAAAGGCATCAGTCTTCCTGTTGACAGTGTTGTTGTACACAATGGGCTCTTTAATAGACCATATAATGAACTGTTTCTTCTCCCACAAACAGTGACGAAACTTCAGTTTTGAGGTCATTTGACTGAACATGCAATAATATTTAGAATGTTTCACATTAGAGAAAGGATACAGCCTAATAAACAGCAACAGATGATCATTTACATTTAGTCATTCAGCAGACACTTTTATCCAAAGCGACTTACAAATGAGGACAATAGAAGCAATCACAACATAGAACACAGAAACACTGCAGGCAGAACCGCAATAAATCATGATGAATGAATTTGTTCTGACTGCTCCGACCTTCTGCTGAATTGATAATATGCACTTAAATGTTACTTAAACATATCTTTAGTTTTTTGCATTTGTGGTCCCACCAGCTCACCGTCAGCCACACACTCACCTGACAGCACCGTACTACTGGAGCGCACCGCCTGCTTACCTGTACAAGAAGGTGAGTGCTTGTGTGTGTGTGTGTGTGTTTAAGCTGGCACTCTGTGCTTATGTATAATGTGCTGCAATGATGCCATCACATGACCACAATACAGACATCATTTATCATCATTATGTTACAGGCTCATTTAGCCTTTCATTTGCCCTTGATTTAACTTTAGTGACTGCAGGGGGAGAGACACAGCCGGGGACTTTAAACACAAGCTTAATGGGAGTATGAAAAATTAAATCAGAGCCGAATTGTCTTAGAATCACCTTAATTTCATTTCAGACAGTGTAAATAAGTGGCTGTTTACATCGAAAGTGCTTTCCCGATGTAAACATGTGCAGATGGATGTGCTGACCCTTTTAAAAAACATCTGAAGATGCATCTCTTTCCTAAGAGCTCAACTAATCCACAGTCACAACATAACATGACATTTTATAACTCCTACTTATATAACTTGTGTACCAATCTTGTTTATACTCTATATGCATGTTCACTCAATACTTAATCTTTGAAAGACAAATTAAGATTTTTAATGATACTGTTCATCAGCTATTCATCATGTAAAGTCATTGTGTCTCTTAACAAAACTTGGACTAACCCACTCAATTCCACTCAGATCCCTCTCAGGTTTTGTTAAAATATCTCAATGCATGTTTTAAAAACTAACTAAAGTTATAACATTCACATTAAGACTAGTAAACCCTGAACACACACACACACACACACACACGAGTTGAGGACTTGATGAGATGGTGAATGGGATAAATATGCATGTGATTGTCCTGCATATTCAGATGTGGGAATAAACCCTGAGCTGTTAAAGTGGGTCAGCATGTGCTGCTGATGTGCTTTGACCTCTGAACTCTCTCCACTGCTAATGATGCCATTACTCTGAGTTTAAAAGCACTCTCACCATTCATCTGAAAGGCTTTTCATATCCACGTAGATTAGGCTGTACATTTAATTGACTTTTAAGATTTAAAATGAAGGATACATCCTCACTGAATGCACTGACCAGTTACTTACATAAAAAAAATACTTTAAAATGTCTTCTGATGCCTGTCAAGAGTATGACCAGGTCAACAATTACAGTTTTCCTAAAAAAAAAAAATGAAAGATTATTTTTAAGATCATTTGGATTATTTTTACTGTGACATTAGTTTCATAAAAATAAAGTACATTGTCCATCAAAGCCACATTACTGTTTAAGGCAAAATAAAATAAATTACACAATGAATATAAATAAATAAATAATTGTTATATCTTCTGCTTTTGCAGTGTATAGAAATCCTTTTCTGCCACAGAATTAAAATAATTATATAAAACATAAATATCAATTTTTTCATAATTCTGATGTTTGGTTTGCTTGTTTTTTTTTTTTTTTTCTCAGAATGCAGGTTTATAGTTCACAGTTCTGAGTTAATATCTTGAAATTGTGAATCTATATCTTGCCATTCAGAATTGAAAGAAAAAAAAAGTCAGAATTCTGAGATAAAAGGGACACAATCACCTTTATTGGTTTATTATTATATATTTTTTTTTTCTTTTGGCAGAAACAGGTTTCCATAAATATGACCCAGACACTTCTTCATGATATTCACTGTTATATATTTGCAGTAAAACCCACTGTTTTAAAAGATTTGAGGATGTTTTTGTGGCTTATGAGTCAGACATTGTGCACCTGTTTAACACTGGAACATTTAATGCTTTCCCTAAACAAAGAACATTACAGTATATTTAGGCTGACATGCACTTTACACACAATTGCCCTTACTCATTATTTTTACTGGGTATGTGACATAAGTTGAATTCTATGAATTCATATTGACTCTTCCTACAGAGTAGCTGCATATTTGACAGGGTGTCTGGTAATAGTTGATCTCTATGGCAACAGCCTCCTTCGGTAAGATGAGGTTAAATAAGAGACCTGCTCATACATCTACAGAGATGTTCAGACATTTTTACATTAAGAGTTCAAATTGCTGTGGACAAAGTACACATTACCTGGAAATTGTGGGTCTTTACCACGGTCGCTCGCGGATTTCACACTCGGACTGGTGTTTCACATGGTGTGATGGAGATTATGTGCAATCATGATTATGTGCTATTTCATACCCCTTCCTGAAAAAAGGAAACTTTTACATAAAATATTCCCAAAATCACATTTTATTTATTTATTTATTTTTTCCAGTGGACATGCCACAAAACCTATTTTCAAACGATTTCCTTGTGATTAAATGATAAAAATAATAAAATACACAATAAAATACTTAATAAAAGTTTGAATGCTTGGCATGACCTGCAAAAGTATCTTATAAAACCTATCAAAAGTTTAGGTCAGTGCATTGTTCCAGTTGTGTTATATTGAAGCAATACCACAAAATCAAGAGCTGTCATAACAAATATCAGCTGTCAGTCAATCGTAGGTATTGCTGATATCCAGACCAGACTGTGAGTGCGATATTTCTTGTATAACTGTGTATTTCTTGTATATGATATTGACATTTTAGTTGCAATATTGCCAGTTATTCTATATTGTTTGAAAAAAACAATGAAAAAAAGTTCCAGAGACAGTGGAACCAAGATCTCACACGTTAACTGTGTTTTGTTCATTAATTATTCTGTGCTTTCAGACAATCGGTTGAGTGAGTGATTCAGTGTCTCATTCATAAAGACATTCACCTGTTTCCTCCTGAGTTTTAAGGAAAGGTTTGAGTAAATGATTCAGACAGTGACTGATTCATAAAGTCAGTGCTTTTGGAAACAATACTTAAATAAATTTGAGCACTAGATCTTTTGTATAATCTTTATCTCTCTCTCTTTCTCTCTCTTTAGAGCTTTTAACTATACACACTGTTTCTAAGCAATGTTCATAATATAGCTATGCTTCATATACTTTATGCTCTATAGTCGCATTTATGAGATTAGAGCTGTGCTATTTCACAATAGTATAAACACTTAAAGGGTTACTCCACCCCAAAATTAATTAATTAATCACTTCCACCCATGTCATTCCAAACCCGTAAAAGCTCTGTTCATCTTCGGAACACAATTTAAGATACATTATTTTGGATGAAAACCTGGAGGCTTGTGTCTGTCCCATAGACTGCCGAGTAAATAACAGTGTCTAGATCCAGAAAAGGTTTGAAAAGTCATCATCAGAATACTCCATCTGCCATCAGATGTGTAATCTGGGTTATATGAAGCGACGGGAACACTCATTGTAAGCGAAGAAAACCATAATAATGACTTTATTCAATAATTCCTTTGTCAATAGTCTCCTCTGTGTCACTCCATATCACCGTGCTGCGTGTGTGTGTGTGTGCGTGCGTGCGTGCGTGTGTGTGTGTGTGTGTGTGTGCATGCGTGCTCCAAGGATGCGCTGTTTTATTTCAAATCAAAGCTAAATACACACAGAAACAGCGCATCCTTGTGGAGATGGAGTATTTTGCAGACCACTTTCGTACATCTTATGGACCTTGACACTGTTATTTACTTGGCAGTCCATGAGACGGATACAAGCCTCCCAGTTTTCAAGGCGAACAGAGCTTTTATGGGTTTGGAACGACATGGGGGCAGGTGATTAATGACAAAATTTTCATTTTAGGGTGGAGTATCCCTTTAAGTACTTGATACACACATGCACACACACACACACACACACATACAATATATATATATACTGTATGTAAAACTGGATATGCTTATATATCAAGATTATATAAATAAAGTTATGTGTGATAAAATAGTTTACATTATGCATTAATATAAGAACACAACTGAGATTTGCTAGCTGAAATAGTTCATTTTGCTGTTTTTTATATTATATAGTATATTGCCTTATGTGAGTATATCTTATATGTATAATCTAGCATCCTTGACTTGTCCACCATATCCTTTTACAGCATAGCTGACAGTATATTTGTTTCATAGCACATGTTTGTATCAGGTAGTAAGTGTTTTTAGAAAAGCAATAAGTCACTTGAACAGAGGAGGTGTAATACTGTGAATATCGTCTCTGATCAATGGAAACATTAGCAGGATCAGGGACAGAATGATGTCACTACAATCGGAGACACAAACATCTTAAAAACATGTAAGAAATCAAATCAGAATTTATAAAGAAAGGGTTTCCTCCTGTCTAGTCTCAACATATTCAGCGGTCACTGGTGTTCACACATGGTATGAGTTAGAGCATCTCTCCATGTGTATTGCCTTTTGAAGTTTACATCACAAGCAGAACACAAACAAACCACACTCTGTTTGTGGAGCTTTTTCTGTCTGTCTGTCTGTCTGTGTGTGTGTGTGTGTGTGTGAGTGTGTGTGTGTGCGTGTGCATGCGTGTGTTTGTGTGTGTGCGCGCGAGTGTGTGTGTGTATGTGAGAGAAAGAGAGAGAATGTCTGTGTGTCTCTGTAGGTGGGCTCTGGTCAATATCAGGCCCACGCTGGCCTCTGCTTGGTTTTAAGATGCTGGGAGGACTGGGGTTACGGAGCGGATTTTGTGGAGCAAAGGTTGGAGAGCAGAATGCTCTGGATTTGCTTGTCTTTAGTTTTAAAGGGTTAGTGCAGCCAAAAATGAAATTATGTCATTAATAACTCACCCTTATGCTGTTCCAAACATGTAAGACCTCTGTTTATCTTCAGAACACAGTTTAAGATATTTTAGATTTAGTCCGAGAGCTCTCAGTCCCTCCATTGAAGCTGTGTGTACGGTCTACTGTCCATGTCAAGAAAGGTAAGAAAAACATCATCAAAGTAGTCCATGTGACATCAGAGGATCAGTTAGAATATTCTGAAGCATCAAAAATACATTTTGGTCCAAAAATAGCAAAAACTACGACTTTATTCAGCATTGTCTTCTCTTCTGAGTCTGTTGTGAGTGCGTTCACCCAAAGTCCTTTCAGGCAAGTCGTGCCACTCGGCCGCAAACTGTTCATGCTCAGTCTTAGTATTCAGGTTTTGAATTGTAATTTCTTTGCAATCTTTTTTGAAGTAACATTGAGTATAATTTAAATACTAGTTGCATGGTATAGTCTAGCATTTTTTTTCTGGTACCACCATAGTACTTTTGTAGACCATTTAGTGGCAAGTGGAAGTTATTATTACATTCACATTAAATGATTAAACAAGTCAGTTAATAAGCAGGTGGTTTAAAGTGACTCTGTTGACCCGAGCATGATTCATTTTTACTGCTCAGAATCAAGTGATTCTTGAACACTCAGGACTGATTGAGCTGAAGAGGTTGCCAAAAGCTTGATTGATAACAGGAAGCAGAGCTTGTTCCTGCTCCTCAGCTGTGATCCAGAGACAGTGTAATGTTTGCACCATGGCTTTTGCTTTCAAAGGGGTAACCTGCAGTTGTAACCCTGTGTGTGTGTGTGTGTGTTTGTGTGTGCGTGCTTGTTTTAGACACTTGATTTACAAAAATCACTAACATTTTAAGAAGTGTTTTCTCAACATTTCAGCATAAACTATGGACACATTAATTTTTATTTTAATTATCGCTCATTCCTTGGGTTATTTAACAAATGTATTTGTCTTTGGAGGATTTTTGTCCTTCAAACAATTATTATTATTATTATTATTATTTTCATGAAAAGCAGGTATTAATTATTTTTTTTCTTCATTTTTTAGGCCAAACTTCTTTCACCTAATATATTTACTTAAAGTACCCCAACATAAATAATAATAAGTAAATTAATAACTTAGTAATAATTAACACATTGGTGAATAGTCATATGACATGCAGGTAAACAAATAATCTATATATTTTATATTAAATTTTAAATTTTATGATTTAATCCATTATTACCTTTCCATTTAACTAGCAAACAGTTAAACTCACAAACCTAGTAATGCACTTTATGTTGTTAACAATAACAATTTTTGCATTTTTATATCAATATGGTACAAGATTTTCCTTTTTAAATCAATGTGATAAACAATTTAGGTCAAGATTAATCTAAGAGTAATGAAACGATGAAATGCTAAAATGTGTGATGTAATAGATTGCATTTCTAACTACTGTTTTTGTCGTGTCAGTGGAATCAGTAGCAGTAATCTACCCAGCTCTGTGCATAGACATTAACTTATGGCTCTTTACACGATAATGTTTTCAACTAAAAATGGAAAACTTTTTATGCATTTGGCTGTTCTGAACAAGTTTCAAAATGCAAGTTTTTATTGTGAACAACTCTTTGTAAACTAAAAAACACAGTTCAAAAATGTAATTTGGACCATTTTTGACATTTCACAACTGCAAAGTATTAAATATGGTTAAATATGCAAGGTTGATTAGCTAATTGGCAACTAAACATTACAGAAGAGATAACTATGGAATCAAATGTTATTATAGCAAAGGAAACAGAAACACACAAACTATAAGACCATAAACACAAAACTAGAGCCTAGGCTGAAAGTTATACAAATTGTGTGAACACCCGTTATTAGACAGACTGATATCATCTGTGTAGGCTACAATAAAAATTATCAGTTCTTTGACAAACCCAGATTAGGAAACCTTGTATTATAATGTATTATAATGGTTAATGCCATTCATGTTGTTGATAACAACAGACAATATATATTTTCTTACTGTTTGTATTCTTATGCCAATATGTTACAATATTATCCTATTTGAATCAATGTGATGAACAAGTTAGGTCAAAAGTAATCTAAAAGTAGTCTGAAATAAATAAAAAAAAGACCAAATGATTGTGTTATCTAAAATGGATTACATTACTGATTACAACTTTTGTGATGTAATTTGGAATCAGTAACAGACAGAATGCATATCTACTTGAGAATTTGGGAGACATTGTCCTTAATTGTCCTGAAAATAACGTCAGAGTCTTAATGGTCTTTAAATAAGGCTTCATTTTGTGTAAACCAAACATAAATCTTTTTTTTTTTTTCTTTTTCTATTGATTTGGCATGAAATGTGGCATGTCTTGGCTGATTCACCCAAATATCATTTCAGTCTTGCCGGACAGCCGCAGTGCTGGAAAATCAATAATTTTTCACGTGTTGGTCAGGAGACAAATGTCTCTCCTCTTTCCTTTTGACATGAGCAGTCAGAACAGATAAAAGTGGGACAATGTTTGGTTTGGATGTGAATGCTGTGTGCTGGAGAGATGTGCTCTGACCTCCACTCATAAGCCAATCTTGGGAGATGCGAAGTGTAGGAGTATGTGTGTGTGTGTGTGTGTGTGGAAAGCCAGCACTGGATGCAGAAAGCACAAAGTGAAGTGTAGTCCTCCCTGCTGGAGCTGAGGTCGTCCTCCAGTGTGCTGGTCTGATTTAACTGTGTGTGCAGCTCTTGGCGTGCGGAGGTTGGCGGTTGGCTGGAGTACTCTCTCTATTATGACACAGAGAGCAAAGACGACACCGTTCTCATCATCAGTGCTTCTGATGTCATCATAGAGGTACATCTGCACAATCACAAACATGTTCACATGGAGTTTGAGAGGTTCAAGGTGAATTAATAGTTTCTTTCAACTCTGTGCTGTTGTGATTCATTGTGAAACATGCAGGCGGACTCTCTCCACTTTTAGGCCTTGAAATGAAACCCGATTTTTCTCTCCAACAATTTACTCATCCTACAGCTTTACTTGACTTCTTCTAAATTTTGGTCTGAATGTCTGCCAGTCAGAAGTTCAAAAGCTGATTTTTTTATTTTCACAATGGTTTTCCTGCAGACAGATTTGGCTGTGAAGAGACCAGTCAGAAAGTGAAGCCTAACCTTGACAATTAATTAAATAATGTATGTATGTATTGTTACGTCCTTAGGGACAGTTAGCATTTCTGTGTGTTTTGTTTCTTTTTTTTCTGTGTCTTTTTGCCTCTCTTTCACTGTCACTAACAGGCCGTTGCTGATTTGCTGTTTGGCCTGTCAATCATCTGTGACGGGTTGATTGGGTGTGCCCGGTGAGGGCGGTATCCTAATCATCCCGATGCTTGACACCTGGAGAAGCGCTACTTAATAGAGATGCTACTGCCAGTGCAAGAGAGAGACTTTTTACTTTGATTTTGTTTGTGCTGTGCCTTTTGTTAAGTGAGTTTGTCATTGTGAATATTGCCTGTTGTGATTGAACTCCTTATGTGTGAGCTTTGAAAGTTTTAACTCTTCACAGCTGGGTTAAGTTGGAAGGAGAAAAGGGGTTTAGGTAAGCATGTCACGTGACATACATTTGCACACATTTAGATTTAACGTTGTCTATGCACACTAGTTTAGGGATTTGTGCCACACTCTGTATTTTTGGTTTGATTAGTTAGAGTAGTTTAGTTACGACATCACGGATGTTGAAGACTTTTTTTCTTTGATCTTTTGTTTTTAGTTTAGGAGTAGATGGAAATGGTTTAGTTTCCTTTTTGATTGTTTTATTTGTTGTATCGTTGTTTTATTTGTTATATTGTTGTTTTAATCCAGGTTTCCCCTTTGTCCTCCTCGGTTCCTAAAAATTATCTTTGTTTAAATATTGGTTTTCTTGATGTAAAATGGTTATTTTACATTTATTAAATTAACTTCATGTGAATTCAATGTCTCTCTGTTTTTTCATTCCATTCAGTGAAATGGTTGACAGGTGCCCGAACTGGTTTAATGTTCCCCTTCTCAATCCCTAGATTGTTAAGAGCTAAAGAAGGGTCGTAACAGTAAATATTTATTTATTTTATTAAATTATTGTTTAAAATGCAACTTAATTTATACCTAGAAAATATCTCCATTTTAATTTCACCTTATTTATCTATTCTTTTTGCTTGTCTGTTGTTACGCAGGAGAGTCAGAGGCGTTCGGATCCAATTGCAGCATTTATTCAACAGAATGGTCAGACAGGCAGAAATCAGGAATGTCAGGTGTGTCAGGGATATCCAGAATCATAAACCGTAACAGGCAGGGATCAGGACAGGCAGCAGAGAATCAGAGTCGAAATACACAATCCAAAGGTCAGACACTGAAACACCGGGAAAATGCTCAGAAATTTTAAATGGGGCTAAACAAGACTTCGCAAAGTGTGTGTGAGTGCTGATTATATGAGTGTGTAAATGAGGTGCAGGTGTGGCAAGGAGATTAGCTGATGAATGAGGTGCAGGTGTGGCAAGGTGATGGGGATGTAGTTCGGGTGTGATGCAAAAGTATGAGAGGTGCTAGTGTCCAAGTGATGATATGATGACATCTGGTGGT